>NC_064637.1:108017819-108321635 GCF_023864275.1 Schistocerca cancellata
TATAATTACATAAAAGCGTATGTACATGTATCGAGAAAAATATAGAAACTAATTACACGTTATTACGATACACTGACGAAATACGTTAAATACGACAATGTACACCTTAAAAATTAAATGAAATATACAAAATAATACGAAATACAGAAATAAATAAGGTGGGAGCGCACTTGATTCACCGTCGTTACCTTGTACAAAAATTGCAAGACAACAGAACATCGGGAGCACTTATAAAAGCTCTTACACATCATTCATGAGGAACTGGTAAAATACTAGGTCTACAACTTACCTTCCGCCGTTTTTTTCTCGAAGTTCGGATCATTATTGTGAAAAACTTACAAAAAAATTACGATTCATAATACCGCCCACCGCTGGCCACTACATTCTCGCATCTTTCGGATAGCATACGAATCCCGTGGCGGAAGAACTGAGCGTCTTGTGTGGAGATGCATGAATCGATCCAATTTTGCACTTGTTCATATGATCGGAAGTGCTCGTCAGCCAGACTGTATGCCACTGATTGAAAAAGGTGGCAGTCAGAGAGAGCAACATCTGGAGAATACGGCGGGAGGTACAGGACTTCTCATTTCAACGGTTCCATATATATTTTGACGGGTTTTGGAAGTGGGGTCGAGCACTGACCTGTTGCAAAATTACCTTTACGTGTCTATCACTGTATTGTGGCCGTTTGTGTTTCAGTGCTGGGCTCGAACGCATCAATTGCTTTCGATAATGATGTCCTGTGACTGTCTTCGTCTGTTTCAGTAGCTACGAAAACGTTCTGTCTTCCACCTCTATGCCGGTCTTCGACATCAAATCACCGTTGTTAAGGCGTTGAAAACATTCCTTGCAAGTTCTTCCACTAATAGTTCCCTCACCATTGGTATTACTCAGCATCTTAAGAGCCTCAGCCGCGGATTTCTTCATGTTAAAGCAGAAAATTAAAACTTCCTCCGAATGGCGAGAAATGGGTACGCAAGTTGACCTACTTAATCGACATTAAGCTTATGATGCAATCATAAATTCACTAATATTTTTATGGCATTATGTTTGCAGACGCCTAAGCTTATTGTATTACACCTATGAGCAACCACACGAAACCCATTTGCCGCTACTGCCGTCTATTGTAAAACGGCGGAAGCAAAGTTGTACTGAGCGAGGTGGCGCAGTGGTTAGCACACTGGACTCGCATCCGGGAGGAAAACGGTTCAATCCCGTCTCCGGCCATCCTGATTTAGGTTTTCCGTGATTTCCCTAAATTGGTTCAGGCAAATGCCGGGATGGTTCCTTTGAAAGGGCACGGCCGATTTACTTCCCCATCCTTCCCTCACCCGAGCTTGCGCTCCGTCTCTAATGACCTCGTTGTCGATGGGATGTTAAACACTAATCTCCTCCCCCCCTCCCTCCTCCGCAAAGTTGTAGACCTAATACATCACTTACGATATCCTAAAAATAAGTAAAGATGAAAGTAAAAAGTGGTGGCGCATAAGATTCTCCCATATCATCAAATAAAACCGTCGTAAACACAATGCATATTATAAAATCAGAGTTCATATGTTTCTGTACAGAATGTTGGAGCAGTAAACCCACATCAGATGGGAGAAGGTAATGCATCCTTCTGCCATGTTACTTTGTGTCATTCGCATATAAAATAGGCAAGTTATACAAGAATCTTCTATTTTTTATTGAGTTTGGTCACTAAGCAAGTAGTTGGGACGATCGAATATGATATTTTTGTACATAAACGATAATAACCATAATTAGTGATAAAATTTATTTCAGGAGAAACAATAATCGTTTTTCGTAGTAAGGGTTCTAATGCTTCAACAGTGATCGCTGATTGCAGAGAAAATAAGTGACCCCTTCTGTGGGGATTGATGACCTCCGACGCACTGCAGCTGGTCACTAGGCATGGCTCCGTCGTCAGAAACGTGTCGCGTTGTCCCGGTGATCAGCCGTTACGTGAAAACAAAAAGACAGTTTTGTATTTACATAATACACATAAATTATCTAATTAATTAAAAACGTAATAAACATCGTTAAAATGTATGGAACATACATTTGATAGGCTATTGCGAAAATATACGTCGGTAACAAGTTTGTGACACTACAAAAAATAAGTACGACAAAATTTTTATTGCGCCTGTTAATTATGCATGCCGCCGAACTCAACTCGCGGATGGGTTGCGTACACGGCAGGGGCCGCGAGCTGCGGGCTGGCAGACAGCGGTGGGCGCTGGGCGCAGCCGAGGTGTGCGTCAGTGGCGCTGTGGCTGCGGCGCTATCGACCGCGCCGCCGCCTCCGCCGCCGCCGGGACATCCGCCCCCGCAGCGGCTGAGCTTCAGCCACTGCAGCCAAGCGGCGCGGACGTTGCTCGTTTCCGAGCGACCGCGATCCTCCCTTATTACACGGCGAGTCCCTGTTCGGTGGGTGGCGCATTGTGTCGCGTTCCGCCTTACATCTTCCTATTTCTGCCGTGATTCTTCAATCGAGTCGAACACAAAAATCCCATTCGCTGCCTTACTACCGACACGTTATTCGCGGTGAGCACGAAGACTTCGAAGACTTTCCATATTGAGAGCACACTGTCATTTGTGAACGTGACAAACTCAATCAGAAAAAAAAACTATTCGCTTTAGTCTACAGTCGTATACTCAGATCATTCTACGATCAAAAAATCGAAGTACCGGGTTATCAAAAAGTCAGTTTAAGTTTGAAAACTCAATAAATCACGGAATAATGTAGATAGGTACAAATTGACACACATGCTTGGAATAACATGAGGTTTTATTAGAACCAAAAAAACTACAAAAGTTCAAAAAATGTCCGACAGATGGCGCTTCATCTGATCAGAATAGCAATAATTAGTAAAACAAAGTAATACAAAGCAAAGATGGTGATCTTTACAGGAAATGCTCAATATGTCCATCATCATTCCTCAACAATAGCTGTAGTCGAGGAATAATCTAGTGAACACCGCTGTAAAGCATGTCCGGAGTTATGGTGAGGCACTGGCATCGGATGTTGTCTTTCAGCATCCCTAGAGACGTCGGTCGATCACGATATCCTTGCGACTTCAGGTAACCCCAAAGCCAATAATCGTACGGACTGAGGTCTGGGGACCTGGGAGGCCAAGCATGACGAAAGTGGCGGCTGAGCACACGATCATCACCAAACGACGCGCGCAAGAGATCTTTCACGCGTCTAGCAATATTGGGTGGAGCGCCATCCTACATAAACATCGTACGTTCCAGCAGGTGTTTATCAGCCAAGCTGGGGATGAAGCGATTCTGTAACATCGGCGTACCTCTCACCCGTCACGGTAGCAGTTACAAAACCAGAATCACGCATTTCTTCGAAGAAAAAAGGCCCGATAACGGCAGATGTGGTAAATCCAACCCATACCGTGACTTTCTCGTCGCGCAATGGAGTTTCCACGACAGTTCTAGGATTATTTGGTAGCGTAAATTCTGCAGTTGTGGGCGTTGACAGACCCTCGGAGCGTGAAATGAGCTTCGTCGGTCCACAACACGTTACTCAACCAATTGTCATCTTCCGCCATCTTTTGAAACGCCCACATCGCAAATGTCCTCCGCCACAGTAAGAGTTCACGATGCCGATGGATTTTGTATGGATAGCATCGGAGGGTACGCCTAAGTGTCAACCAAACAGTAGTGTATGGAATGCCGGTGCGACGTGCGACTGCACGAGCGCTGATTTCCCCGTGCGTAGACGAACCCGCTACAGTCTCCATTTCTTCCTGAACTGTCTCAGCAGCATTACGCCTTGTGCTTGGTCGGCCACTACGGGGTCTATCGTCTAAACAACCAGTGGCTTCGAACTTCGAAATCATTCTCGCCACAGCTGCATTTGTCAACGGACCTTTACCCGTTCGAATCCCCTTCCTATGGAGATAGGATCGTAACACTGAACTAGCACAGTCCCCATTCTGATAATACAGCTTCACTAAAAGCGGCTTTTCAGGTAACGTCAACATGCTGCGACTGCTGGCGCATCTGATTCTCTCTCTCATTACAGCTCCTTTTATACACGATTGCCATGCGCAGTAACTGACGTTTTGCTGTCCGGCGCCATCTGCCGGACATTTTGTGAACTTTGTTTTTTTTTTGTCATAATAAAATCCCATATCATTCCAAGCATGTGCGTCAATTTTTACCTCTCTATCTACATTATTCCGTGGTTTATTAAGTTTTCAAATTTATACTGACTTTTTGCTCACCTGGTACATAGTTTAAATATTATTTAAGATACATTTCCTAATACTTTTTTCTCTGTAATTCCTAGAATGTGGTATTAAAGTATAACGTTAAAATTTAGGGGTTTCTCGATTCCTCGCACAGGTCTCTAGGGGCTGTAGAGCGGTAAAATTACGGACGTGGGTTCCTCATCAAAAGATAAATTACTAAGTCCCGCCTATAAACTACAACACTCAGTAATAGATTTGTGAAACATTCTGTGTAGGCAGTCCCTTACCCCTGGCACTCAGCCGTCATGCTTGCTTACTTAAATAAGTATGTCGTGTAGGAAAGGTCAATATTCAGCTTTAAATAGATATAAATCGCTGCCAAGTGACATGAGTTGTTCCTTGCGAATAAAGATTTCTTCCCTCTTAACGCTTTGAATACCAAAAATAAGAAAAAAATAGAATTTTAAAATTTTTCTCAAAATTCAACGTTTGTTATTCACGGTAAGCACCGAACAGAAGAAGAAAAAAATTGATTATTCACTTTTTGTCAATTTAGGGATGTGGTTGCACTTTGTAATGCCAATCTAAGATTTTTACCACAATTAGTTTTTATTTTGCAACGAATTCAAGAAGAAAATGGCGGTAAGTAAACAATCAGTTTTTTTAAGTAGATGGTTTCGCTTTGGAACCACTGGGGCATCCAGTTTCCAACCACCCATCGTTTCATCTGATATATTTAAAGGCAAATTCGCATTTTTCCCTATAGAAAATCCCACATCTGGAAACTTCTATGACTTTATAACGCCAAAAGCAAATTATATTCCTAAATGAGAAGAAAAAGCGGTCCAAATATTTAATACATTTTGTATCAGGACTATACAGGTTGTTACAAAAAGGTACGGCCGAACTTTCAGGGAACATGCCTCACACACAAAGAAAGAAAATATGTTAAGTGGACATGTGTCCGGAAACGCTTACTTTCCATGTTAGAGCTCATTTTATTACTTCTCTTCAAATCACATTAATCATGGAATGGAAACACACAGCAACAGAACGTACCAGCGTGACTTCAACCACCTTGTTACAGGAAATGTTCAAAATGTCCTCCGTTAGCGAGGATACATGCATCCACCCTCCGTCGCATGGAATCCCTGATGCGCTGATGCAGCCCTGGAGAATGGCGTATTGTATCGCAGCTGTCCACAGTACGAGCACGAAGAGTCTCTACATTTGGTACCGGGGTTGCGTAGACAAGAGCTTTCAAATGCCCCCATAAATGAAAGTCAAGAGGGTTGAGGTCAGGAGAGCGTGGAGGCCATGGAATTGGTCCGCCTCTACCAATCCATCGGTCACCGAATCTGTTGCTAAGCGTACGAACACTTCGACTGAAATGTGCAGGAGCTCCATCGTGCATGATACACATGTTGTGTCGTACTTGTAAAGGCACATGTTCTAGCAGCACAGGTAGAGTATACCTTATGAAATCATGATAACGTGCTCCATTGAGCGTAGGCGGAAGAACATGGGGCCCAATCAAGACATCACCAACAATGCCTGCCCAAACGTTCACAGAAAATCTGTGTAATGACGTGATTGCACAATTGCGTGCGGATTCTCGTCAGCCCACACATGTCGATTGTGAAAATTTACAATTTGATCACGGTGGAATGAAGCCTCATCCGTAAAGAGAACATTTGCAGTGAAATGAGGATTGACACATTGTTGGATGAACCATTCGCAGAAGTGTACCCGTGGAGGCCAATCAGCTGCTGATAGTGCCTGCACACGCTGTACATGGTACGGAAACAACTGGTTCTCCCGTAGCACTCTCCATACAGAGACGTTGTCAACGTTACCTTGTACAGCAGCAACTTCTCTGACGCTAGCTGACATTAAGGTTATCGTCAACTGCACGAAGAATTGCCTCGTCCATTGCAGGTGTCCTCGTCGTTCTAGGTCTTCCCCAGTCGCTAGTCATAGGCTGGAATGTTCCGTGCTCCCTAAGACGCCGATCAATTGCTTCGAACGTCTTCCTGTCGGGACACCTTCGTTCTGGAAATCTGTCTCGATACAAACGTACCGCGCCACGGCTATTGCCCCGTGATAATCCATACATCAAATGGGCATCTGCCAACTCTGCATTTGTAAACATTGCACTGACTGCAAAACCACGTTCGTGATGAACACTAACCTGTTGATGCTACGTACTGATGTGCTTGACGCTAGTACTGTAGAGCAATGAGTCGCATGTCAAAACAAGCACCGAAGTCAACATTACCTTCCTTCAATTGGGCCAACTGGTGGTGAATCGAGGCAGTACAATGCATACTGACGAAACTAAAATGAGCTCTAACATGGAAATTAAGCGTTTACGGACACACGTCCACATAACACCTTTTCTTTATTTGTGTGTGAGGAATGTTTCCTGAAAGTTTGGCCGTACCTTTTTGTAACACCCTGTATACTGTCCCAGAGGTTCAAATGGTTCAAATGGCAAATCAGCACCATATGAGGTCATCAGACCCCTAGAACTTGTCACTACTAAACCTAACTAACTTAAGGATATCACACACATCCATGCCCGAGCAGGATTCGAACCTGCGACCGCAGCGGTCGCGCGGTTTCGAACTGAAGCGCCTAGAACCACTCGGTCAGAACGGCCGGCTGTCCCAGAGGCTTCATATCGTTAATACTCATGCAAGCAGTAGTACAGACCCTCATTTACATTACAATAATTTTAAAAACCCTTACTTTCTGTGTCGGTTATCTCCTTGATGTGGGCAGTATAAAAAAGAACCGCATGTCAGTGTCTCCTGCAATGCACTACATTCGTAGGAGTATCTCAGTGTATGACGAGAAGTCTGTGTTTTGCAATAGCATCGGTGGTTTCATGCGAAAGGTACTGGTACTTGATGAAATAATGTGTTGGTATCAGGCAGAAACCCCTGAGGCTCAAAGGGTTAAAAAAGAAGCACAATGTAAAAGACATCTAAAATTAAAATTAGCTTAAAATATGGAAAACGGATAAACAACTATGTACGAATGAAACAGCTGCTGTAATAAAACATTAAAGGCAGAATAACATAAGTTTCCATCCCCCATTTGTATACCGTTCATACCACTATAAAACACCTATACGATCATAAATGGTATAAACAGATATGTACTGTCTGCCATAATAGCACTAAAAACTGAAAAATAAAATTATTTACATTGAAGAGATATATTGTAGGGACGAATGAATGTGTACTGTTCGTAGGATGGCCCAGTAATGGTACTCGATATCGAAACCGGTACCTAGTCAGCAGACAAAATAAAAGGTGACACTGTAGGATAAAGTAATTAATTTTTTGTAATGTTTTAAGAGTATTTTGGTACAAGGGATCTCAGGTCACCGGCGTCTCGTTACGGAGTAATAACGTTACGATTTATTAGGTTTGCAACCCTAGCTATTTCCATTTCTATAAAAATATACACTCCTGGAAATTGAAATAAGAACACCGTGAATTCATTGTCCCAGGAAGGGGAAACTTTATTGACACATTCCTGGGGTCAGATACATCACATGATCACACTGACAGAACCACAGGCACATAGACACAGGCAACAGAGCATGCACAATGTCGGCACTAGTACAGTGTATATCCACCTTTCGCAGCAATGCAGGCTGCTATTCTCCCATGGAGACGATCGTAGAGATGCTGGATGTAGTCCTGTGGAACGGCTTGCCATGCCATTTCCACCTGGCGCCTCAGTTGGACCAGCGTTCGTGCTGGACGTGCAGACCACGTGAGACGACGCTTCATCCAGTCCCAAACATGCTCAATGGGGGACAGATCCGCAGATCTTGCTGGCCAGGGTAGTTGACTTACACCTTCTAGAGCACGTTGGGTGGCACGGGATACATGCGGACGTGCATTGTCCTGTTGGAACAGCAAGTTCCCTTGCCGGTCTAGGAATGGTAGAACGATGGGTTCGATGACGGTTTGGATGTACCGTGCACTATTCAGTGTCCCCTCGACGATCACCAGTGGTGTACGGCCAGTGTAGGAGATCGCTCCCCACACCATGTTGCCGGGTGTTGGCCCTGTGTGCCTCGGTCGTATGCAGTCCTGATCGTGGCGCTCACCTGCACGGCGCCAAACACGCATACGACCATCATTGGCACCAAGGCAGAAGCGACTCTCATCGCTGAAGACGACACGTCTCCATTCGTCCCTCCATTCACGCCTGTCGCGACACCACTGGAGGCGGGCTGCACGATGTTGGGGCGTGAGCGGAAGACGGCCTAACGGTGTGCGGGACCGTAGCCCAGCTTCATGGAGACGGTTGCGAATGGTCCTCGCCGATACCCCAGGGGCAACAGTGTCCCTAATTTGCTGGGAAGTGGCGGTGCGGTCCCCTACGGCACTGCGTAGGATCCTACGGTCTTGGCGTGCATCCGTGCGTCGCTGCGGTCCGGTCCCAGGTCGACGGGCACGTGCACCTTCCGCCGACCACTGGCGACGACATCGATGTACTGTGGAGACCTCACGCCCCACGTGTTGAGCAATTCGGCGGTACGTCCACCCGGCCTCCCGCATGCCCACTATACGCCCTCGCTCAAAGTCCGTCAACTGTACATACGGTTCACGTCCACGCTGTCGCGTCATGCTACCAGTGTTAAAGACTGCGATGGAGCTCCGTATGCCACGGCAAACTGGCTGACACTGACGGCGGCGGTGCACAAATGCTGCGCAGCTAGCGCCATTCGACGGCCAACACCGCGGTTCCTGGTGTGTCCGCTGTGCCGTGCGTGTGATCATTGCTTGTACAGCCCTCTCGCAGTGTCCGGAGCAAGTATGGTGGGTCTGACACACCGGTGTCAATGTGTTCTGTTTTCCATTTCCAGGAGTGTATAAATCTTTAATTCTTACAAAATGCAATCTCCAAAAAGTACGACACAACATACAGAGTTATGCAAAAGCACTGTGATGTGGTTGCCGTCGTTTGCGGGAACAGCTGAGCATAACGGCGTTGTGTGGCCGTTCCATTCCATTCAGTGAATCCGTATATGAGATGCATAACGTCCAACTCTTCAGCAGCAATCCTATCCGTACTGCTGTGTATCAGAGACAGATCCGACCACTGTTGAACCTAGGTTTGGAGGGCGAAGAGTGAAGTCATCATTAATGTTGTCGTCACCAAATACTGTAGCCGGCTGATGTGGCCGATCGGTTCTAGGCGCTTCAGTCTGGAACCGCGCGACCTCTGCCGTCGAATCCTGCCTCGGGCATCGATGTGTGTGATGTTCTTAGGTTAGTTAGGTGTAAGTAGTTCTAAGTTCTAGAGGACTTATGACCTAGATGATAAGCCCCATAGTGCTCAGAGCCATTTGAACCATTTTTTGAACCAAATACTGTGCGTGAAGAAAAAAGGTTTTCAGAATGAATTTTTGCTCTGCAGTGGAGTGATGGCTGATTTGAAACCTGCTGGCAGTTCAAAACTGTAGGCCACATCGGGACTCAAACGTGTGACCTTTGACTTTAGCAAGCAGGTGCGCTACAGATAGCACGACTTCCGACCTGCTCTCACGGCTCTACTTCCGCCAATGTGTCGTCTGCTGGCTTACAGACTTCACTGAACTAACGCTCCACACCTTTCAGGACCAGTACTCCTGACCGGAAGTGCACTCACCGAAAAAGTTTGCATCACTCCGGTTCCCAGAGCTCCTGATGATACGAGGTGCATTCAAGTTCTAAGGCCTCAGATTTTTTTTCTCCGGACTGGAAAGAGATAGAAACATTCGCATTGTTTTAAAATGAGGCCGCGTTCATTGTCAATACGTCCCAGAGATGGCTGCACCGTACGGCTGATGGAATTTTACCGCCAGCGGCGAGAATGAGAACTATTTTAAATACTTAAAATGGCGACGTTTTCCTTACTTGAACAGCGTGCAATCATTCGTTTTCTGAATTTGCGTGGTGTGAAACCAATTGAAATTCATCGACAGTTGAAGGGGACATGTGGCGATGGAGTTATGGATGTGTCGAAAGTGCGTTCGTGGGTGCGACAGTTTAATGAAGGCTGAACATCGTGTGACAACAAACCGAAACAACCTCGGGCTCGCACAAGCTGGTCTGACGACATGATCGAGAAAGTGGAGACAATTGTTTCGGGGGATCGCCGAATGACTGTTGAACAGATCGCCTCCAGAGTTGGCGTTTCTGTGGGTTCTGTGCACACAATCCTGAATGACGACCTGAAAATGCGAAAAGTGTCATCCGTGGCCGCACGAATGCTGACGGACGACCACACGGCTGCCCGTGTGGCACGTTGCCGAGCAATGTTGACGCGCAACGACAGCACGAATGGGACTTTCTTTTCGTCAGTTGTGACAATGGATGAGACGTGGATGCCATTTTTCAATCCACAAACAAAGCGCCAGTCAGCTCAATGGAAGCACACAGATTCACGGCCACCAAACAAATTTCGGGTAACCGCCAGTGCTGAAATAATGATGGTGTCCATGTTCTGGGACAGCGAGGGCGTAATCCTTACCCATTGCGTTCCAAAGGGCGCTACGGTAACAGGTGCATCCTACCCAAGTGTTTTGAAGAACAAATTCCTTCCTGCACTGCAACAAAAATGTCCGGGAAGGGCTGCGCGTGTGCTGTTTCACCAAGACAATTCACCCGCGCATCGAGCTAACGGTACGCAGCAGGTTCTTCGTGATAATAACTTTGAAGTGATTCCTCATGCTCCCTACTCACCTGACCTGGCTCCTAGTGACTTTTGGCTTTTTCCAACAATGAAAGACACTCTCCGTGGCCGCACATTCACCAGCCGTGCTGCTATTGCCTCAGCGATTTTCCAGTGGTCAAAACAGACTCCTAAAGAAGCCTTCGCCGCTGCCATGGAATCATGGCGTCAGCGTTGTGAAAAATGTGTACGTCTGCAGGGCGATTACGTCGAGAAGTAACGCCAGTTTCATCGATTTCGGGTGAGTAGTTAATTAGAAAAAAAAAAATCGGAGGCCTTAGGACTTGAATGCACCTCGAAGAAGTTGACTATGAATTTTGTATCACAGACAGAGTCCCTTTGACTGTTCAGAGATGTCACTAAAACCGCCCAAACATGTAAACAACCGTGTATCAGCAGCGCCTATTATGGGTCTGACAGCCAATCAGTTCCAGTTATTCCACCCGGAAGGAGGTACAAGTCTCGTGTTGTCTCTAGTTCAAGCATGCCTAGTCGGTCAATACCGCTATTCGATCGCGTCCGTATTGTTACTTTGTGCCAGGAAGGGCTCTCAACAAAGGAAGTGTCCAGGCGTCTCCGAATGAACCAAAGCGATGTTGTTCAGACATGGAGGAGATACAGAGAGACGGGAACTGTCGATGACATGCCTCGCTCAGGCCACCCAAGGCCTACTACTGCAGTGGATGACCGCTACCTGCGGACTATGGCTCGGAGGAACACTGACAGCAGTGCCACCATGTTCAAGAATACTTTCCGTGCAGCCACAGGACGTCGTGTTACGACTCACTGTGCGCAGTAGGCTGCATGATGCGCTACTTCCCTCCCGACTTCCTTGGCGAAGTCCATTTTTGCAACCACGACATCATGCAAGGCGGTACAGATGGGCCCAACAACATGCCGAATGGACTGCCCAAGATTGGCATCACGTTCTCTTCACCGATGAGTGTAGCATATGGCCTCAACACAATCGTCGTGTTTTGAGGCAACCCGGTCAGGCTGAACGCCTTAGACACTGTCCAGTGAGTGCAGCGAGGTGGACGTTCCCTGCTGTTTTAGGGTGGCATTATGTGGGGCCGACGTACGCCGCTGGTGGCTATGTAAGGCGCCGTAACGGCTGTACGATACGTGAATGCCATCCTCCGACCGATGGTGCAACCATATCAGCAGCATATTGGTGAGGCATTCGTCTTCATGAATGGCAGTTCGCAGGCCCAACGTGTACATCTTGTGAATGACTTCCTTCTCCAGACATGTACGCTATCGAACATGCCTGGGACAGATTGAAAAGGGCTGTTTATGGACGGCGTGACCCACCAACTACTCCGAGGCATCTACGCCGAGTCGCCGTTGAGGAGTGAGACAATCTGGACCAACAGTTCCTTGAAGAACTTGTGGATAGTACGCCACGACGAATATAGACATGCATCAATGCAAGAGGACGTGCTACTGGGTATTAGAGGTACCGGTGTGTACAGCAATCTGGACCACCATCTCTGAAGGTCTCGTTGTATGGCGGTTCAAGATACAGTGTGTGGTTTTCACGAGCAATAACAAGGGCGGAAATGAGGTTCATGTTGATCTCTATTCCACTTTTCTGTACAGGTTACGGAACTCTCGGAAGCGAGGTGATGCAAAACGTTTTTTGATCTGTGTTTATAGCAGAGGCATAGCTTAGCAACAACCTGGGGGATGTGTAAGAAAACAGTTGTCTATTTCACTAGTTAGATTTAACTGTTTGAATAATCATGTACTTTTAACGTAGGTAAAGTTTCGAAAATGAACTAATGCTAACTAGTCACCATCATTCAAAATGTCAACACTACTGACAAGGGGCAGTCAGACCTGTTAAACATGGAACGTCATGAGCCTTAGATACGTTGTAGAGGTATCTGTGCTGAATTCCCGGGTAGCTGATTTTCACGCGGCAGCCTCGGGTTTCCGAGAAAATCGATGTTGAAGTTTGATTGGTACCTTCTGGACCTGCAGCGTTAGTGGCGTTTCGACAAGCCAAAGTGGCGCAGCGGCTAAAGTTCACGGCTGTCACGCTAGTGGTAGAGGTTTCCTTTTCCTTCAACTTCGGCGCTCATAAAATCGTTAAATAGTAAGTCTCATCCAAAATTATTCAATAGTAGTCATCTTCACTGTAGTGATTCCATTAATAAATCAACCGTTACAGCAAATTTTCTTCAAAAGTGGATTTTTCTTGTTATGGAATAGATTACAGAATCGCCTTGCTCACTATCGCTTGCATGACCTGATGCGCTAGAGGAATATTCCATATGGTATTTATCGCAGAGGCAACCGAATCACAAAGTCGTAGAACACCACGCATATTTAATTAAAGCTACTCCTTTGTGGCTACATATTTTTCTGAAGCGTTACTGGAAAACTCAGATGATTTAAATTCGAAAAAATTGCTCTTACTTTGACGCGAACCACACATATATAATCACTCGTATGAAAGCAGGTGCATTAAACTGACGCAAGATTAAAGAAAATATTCGTTTATTTATGGAACATTCTCTCGAAGCGATTTCTCTATTTGCATCTAGGAAGTTGGGAGCATTCTGAATTTTTTCCTGAATATTTTAACTTGCCTGTACAAATAAACATTCCAGCATTGCCAAAGTGGAATATATTTGGGTAAAATAATTTTTATTGTGCTAGTGCATGCTTCTCTTTCGTCTGCAGAGATTTGATCGTAAAGTGGCTGATAACTCTGCTCTCCCCGTGAATCAAGAGAATGTTGTCGAAATATCTGGAATTGGAAGACAGTATGTGCTGTAATGTCTCCATGATGATTTCCATTCAAAAATTCTATTCTAGCGTGTTTAGTTTCTGACCAAATTTATCCAAGAAACATTTTTAAATTCTGCAGAAGTCACATCTCTATCAATGTTCCGATTAGCCCACAACAGTGTCTCGCCATCTGAAAATTTCTTTACGAACTTCATTTTCAAGTTATCTTTATATTTGCAAAAGAAGTCCACTGGATGAATTTTGTTTTCCCCACTTTATATTGTCCCAAGTATTACTGTTGTTACTACTAAAATTTCTAGTTGCAACATTTTCCTTAATTTCTTCTACTTTCGTCATAACATTTCTTCTCATAACATGCTTCTCTTTCATCTACAGAGATTTGATCGTAAAGTGGCTGATAAATCTGTTCTCCCCGCGAATCAAGAGAATGTTGTCGAAATATCTGGAATTCGAAGACAGTATGTGCTGTAATGATTCATTTATTCATGAAATTGCCGGCCGGGGTGGCCGAGCGGTTCTAGGCGCTACAGTCTGGAACCGCGCGACCGCTACGGTCGCAGGTTCGAATCCTGCCTCGGGCATGGATGTGTGTGATGTCCTTAGGTTAGTTAGTTTAAGTAGTTCTAAGTTCTAGGGGACTGATGACCTCAGAAGTTAAGTCCCATAGTGCTCAGAGTCATTTTTTATTCATGAAATTACGATGGCGAAGATGACTATGAGAGAGGACAAGTTACTCTCTCACCTGTTTTTTGCATAAGGGAAATTACTAAAGATTATGTTACAGCCTAATGCACCTTGAGCGAGACTCTAGAAAGTTAATGGCCTGAGCATACGTTGATGGAGCCTTGTAGGGTGCTAAAAGCATGAGGTATTTTTACGGTTATTAACTGATAGCAATGGCTTGTTGGGAGTTGAAAGCAATTGCTGGCGAGCTCATCGCTCAGTAAATCTTTCCGGACAGGCCCACATCCGTACAGGGCAGCCCCTCGTCGAGACAGGTCTCCAGCAGAACAACGCTGAGCTACCTGCCGCAGCGCCAGCCGAAGCCTGGGCCGGTGGCGACGGTCTGAAGGAATGCATCTACACAGTGGAGTCATAAACTGGGCATTGTGTGCAGAGCCACACATAATAAAAAAATTAAAAGTCTTCATGTTCGCCGAAAGCGCAAATGGGTCAGTGAACCGCTTCCCTGGCTGCCTCGGTTGTATAAGAAAAATCCAGCGTCTGAGAAACATTTAAAAATGCAATCTTTATTACATCTCATAGCTAGGACTAACAAGCTCCAAGACACAGCCGATTTAGATAAAGATCTTTAAGATTGTATCTGTTAGCTTTTTACCAGCGGAAACGACTTCAGAGAAAATCAGCACTTCCCTTCTGCGAAAACTTGAAAAAGCTAGTAATTGGCGATTTCTTTTTTTTTTTTTTTCATTGACACAGGTTTCTTTAACTCTTTCCATGGTTCGACATGAGTATGTGCTGTCGTTTGAAATGGGAGATTTAGCGCCTCAAGAGCCCTATGATTGGCTGAAGATGGGGTGAAGGAGATGTCATACATGCACTTTGCATGAAAACGGATTTCTTTTTTCTGGGAAGGTGCGAAGCATCTCAGGTGCATGGACTTTGGTCAGGAAGCACTTCTAGTCGAGCCTCTGGAATGTGCGGGTGGTGTTTGGGACCTGTCCTGACACTGACTTCACTTGTGAGTAGACTGGAGAGCCTGCGGCGAAGTTCTTACTGTACCGAGAGTGTGACTTCCAATGTCTCGAACTGCTTGTTTGCCGAGGACACACTTATTCATTTTTGGTTTACGAGTCTTGTGCGCTCTGTCGTGTAAGTGAGCCAAATTGGTCCTTGGCACGGCCAGTGAACGGGTGTGTCACACACAGAAATCTACCCTGATTTCAGGGCTCTGCTAGAGAGTAAATTGTGATCCGTCTGCCTGATCGCTAGACTGTGAGATTTTTGCATTCCTTTTGTGACTGCGATCGATTCATAGGTGCCGCCTCCACGTCCCACCTCCACCGCACATATCTCGCCAGCTGCAATTTACATCGCCGCAAGAAGCAAACAGGGTAATGTACTGCCACTCCGGCATTGTCGGGGTGTACAGATTCAATCGGCACTTGCTCTCAACTGCATCTATATAGAGAAACTCCAGTAGATTTGATCAGTCAAAGTCTGCCCAGCGTCAGGTCAATTCAGATTGCGTTATCCACATTTTTAGGGGCAGAGTTAAACCGTCTTTGCCAATCCAGGATCCTTGTACAGTGTAGTCTTAAACCACCTGTTAGTTGTTTACGGTATTCAGTCAATAACTCAAAAATGGTTCAAATGGCTCTGAGCACTACGGGACTGAACATCTGAGGTCGTCAGTCCCCTAGCACTTAGAACTACTTAAAGTTAACTAACCTAAGGACATCACACACATCCATGCCCGAGGCAGGATTCGAACCTGCGACCGTAGCGGTCGCGCGGTTCCAGACTGTAGCGCCTAGAACCGCTCGTCCACACCGACCGGCAGTCAATAACTCGTTTAGCATAATTTATGCCTGTTTTTTTTTTAGAAAAAAATAAACGTTGTTTAAACACTAAAATTGTACCACCTTTCTCCATCATTTAAACAGTCCACACTAGGGTTACCTTTTAACTATATCTGAGGAGTTTTCCAGGACATATACTCTTTAATGGCATTCTGTACAATGGAAGTGAAAGAAAGCACACAAGTAATATTTGAATCTTCACCTTCCTCATGATAGTCATGAACCTTAGCCGCTGCGATTCTTTTACTCTGTCGAAAATTGACTAACGTTTTAGATATAGCAGGTACGCACAAAATATCAAAAGTGATTTTCTCGGAGTCCAGGGGCCGTCGCATGAAAAGTCGCTGGACAGATACTGGAACAAGTCCGTCTACAAAATACCTCGGACTCATCAAAATCCAGTCTGATGGTACCCTTGGGAGACATAAACATAAATAAATAGTGATATACAAAGATGAATTGGGGAAAAAGAAGTGAAACAAACAGAAAATAGTTTGTAAGAAGCCACAGGAGACCACGGGTTACCCACACCAAAATACAGCATGTTCCATTTAGCTGATGACCGAGTGAGGTGGCGCACTGGACACTCATTCGGAAGGACGACGGTTAAAACCCACGTCCGGCCGTCCTGATTTAGGTTTTCTGCGATTTCCTTAAATCGCTCCAGACAGATGCTGGGATGGTTCCTATGAAAGGGGCACGGACAACTTCCTTCCCCGTCTCTCCCTAACCCAATGGGAACGATGACCGCACCCTTTGAACCCCTCTCCAAACCAACCAACCAACCAAGCAACCTTATCTGGTGACCGCTGTTGTTTTCTGTCTACATAAATGACCTTTTGGATAGCGTGGATAGCAATGTGCGGCTGTTTGCTGATGATGCTGTGGTGTACGGGAAGGTGTCGTCGTTGAGTGACTGTAGGAGGATACAAGATGACTTGGACAGGATTTGTGATTGGTGTAAATAATGGCAGCTAACTCTAAATGTAGATAAATGTAAATTAGTGCAGATGAATAGGAAAAAGAATCCCGTAATGTTTGAATACTCCATTAGTAGTGTAGCGCTTGACACAGTCACGTCGACTAAAGATTTGGGCGTAACATTGCAGAGCAATATGAAGTGGGACAAGCATGTAATGGCAATTGTGGGGAAGGCAGATAGTCTTCTTCGCTTCATTGGTAGAATTTTAGGAAGATCTGTAAAGGAGACCGCTTATAAAACACTAATACGACCTATTATTGAGTACTGCTCGAGCGTTTGGGATCCCTATCAGGTCGGATTGAGGGAGGACATAGAAGCAATTCAGAGGTGGGCTGCTAGATTTGTTACTGGTACGTTTGATCATCATGCGAGTGTTACGGAAATGCTTCAGGAACTCGGGTGGGAGTCTATAGGGCAGGGCTTCACACACAACATACGTGCTCGCGGAGCAAGCTGTGAGCAGCAAGGCGCGAGCACGGAGCAGCGCGAGCACGCTACCCCCACTACCGGACCAGAGCGGAGAGTGGGGAAAGTCACGTGGGGCACACAACAGCTGCCGCCAGTCAATGTAAATCCGTGGCCACCTGCAGGGATATGACTCACGAATTATTACTGCGACAAATGAAACAAATAAAGGAGAATGTACACATGCCACATAATTTTATTAGCTTAGTGTATGCCTCTACATTCGCATTAATTTGTGAACTGTTACACAATAAAAAGTGTCACTGAAGTGTGGGATTCTCGGTTATCTTGTACTTTTTGCCCTTTACAATTGCGTCTATGTTCGGAGTAATTGTTCTTGTGCATTTTAGGCGCAGCGTGCAGTTTAAATTCCGATCAGACAATGCGTTTCTCAGGCGCGTCTTGTTACATTTCATTGCAGAGAACAGTTGTTCACAAACATACGTGGAACCGAACACTGGTATTATTGTAGCCGCCAGTTTGTGCAAACGAGGAATTCTATCCTGAGGGAAGTGTCTGTAGAATTCCAAAATGTTTTTCTTGTCCTGAAATTTGTCTCTGTATTCTCTGTCACACTACAGGTCAATAATTTCTTGCTGCAGCTCAGGACGAATCTCTTAAATATTCGCTGAATATGGGGAGAACAGATCAAAATCACTGTCTAGTGCTGTCAGATCTTGAAAGCGCTGATCAACTAAACTATGTGAATAACGTTCACAGTCTTTGTGAACATCTTGCATGGATGATAATTTAGGAAAATGAGCTAGGTTTCCTGTTTCCAGCTGATTCACCCAAAGTGTCAATTTCATTTTAAAAGCTCGTATTGGATCTATGAAATGAGTAATTAGCAGATCTTTACCTTGTAGTGAAATGTTCAAAGCATTCAGATGGCTAGTTAATACTGCTACGAACGCGAGATCACATTCAAACGTGCGCGCGCATTTCCCCTCCCTCCCCTCCCTCCCTACTCCGCGACCTTGCACCTGCTCGCGAGCACGTGCCTGAGCAGATGCGAGTACTCGCGCTCAAAACCGGCCAGTTGTTAAGCCCTGCTCTAGAGGATAGGAGGCGTTCTTTTCGTGAAACGCTACTGAGGAAATTTAAAGAACCAGCATTTGAGGCTGACTGCATTAAAATTTTACTGCCGCCAACTTACATTTCGCGGAAAGACCACAAAGATAAGAGAGATTAGGGCTCGTACAGATGCATATAGGCAGTCATTTTTCCCTCGTTCTATTTGGAGTGGAACAGGGAGAGAAGATGCTGGTTGTGGTACGAGGTAGCCTCCGCCACGCACCGTATGGTGGATTGCGGAGTACGGATGTAGATATATCGTTTTTTTTGTCACACGTTAGCTGAAATAAGAACAGTACTATTAAGGAGCGAAGCACACACATAATAAGAAGAGGCATGAGGCATGAAATATCACATCCCAGTCATTGCAAAACCTTGCTGCCTCAAGAGCAATCATCCTTATATTTCACTAGTCGTTGGTAGGACTTGAATTACTTGATGCCAGCTGCTGGATCGATGTGGCGAAGACACCAGACGTTGCTTAGTCCGATAGTAACAGCGTGTTCCTTCACGGAAGTGAGAACACGCGTAGCTTCACGAGGTTGCCAAGAAGCCACAGAGTCGGCCCGCTGTCACTGACCGCAGTACGATCAAGCGCCAACTGCCGCCTGCACTCAGGCACACCGTGCTCGCTGTCGTCTCTCCTACGTCTCGCTATTACGAGGTGCATTCAAGTTCTAAGGCCTCCGATTTTTTTTCTCCGGACTGGAAAGAGATAGAAACATGCGCATTGTTTTAAAATGAGGCCGTGTTCATTGTCAATACGTTCCAGAGATGGCAGCTTCGTACGGCAGATGGAATTTTACCGCCAGCGGCGACAATGAGAACTGTTTTAAATACTTAAAATGGCGACGTTTTCCTTATTTGAACAGCGTGCAATCATTCGTTTTCTGAATTTGTGTGGTGTGAAACCAATTGAAATTCATCGACAGTTGAAGGAGACATGTGGTGATGGAGTTATGGATGTGTCGAAAGTGTGTTCATGGGTGCGACAGTTTAATGAAGGCAGAACATCGTGTGACAACAAACCGAAACAAACCTCGCACAAGCCGGTCTGACGACATGATCGAGAAAGTGGAGAGAATTGTTTTGGGGGATCGCCGAATGACTGTTGAACAGATCGCCTCCAGAGTTGGCATTTCTGTGGGTTCTGTGCACACAATCCTGCATGACGACCCGAAAATGCGAAAAGTGTCGTCCAGGTGGGTGCCACGAATGCTGACGGACGACCACATGGCTGCCCGTGTGGCATGTTGCCGAGCAATGTTGACGCGCAACGACAGCAGGAATGGGACTTTCTTTTCGTCAGTTGTGACAATGGATGAGACGTGGATGCCATTTTTCAATCCACAAACAAAGCGCCAGTCAGCTCAATGGAAGCACACAGATTCACCGCCACCAAAAAAATTTCGGGTAACCGCCAGTGCTGAAAAAATGATGGTGTCCATGTTCTGGGACAGCGAGGGCGTAATCCTTACCCATTGCGTTCCAAAGGGCACTACGGTAACAGGTGCATCCTACGAAAATATTTTGAAGAACAAATTCCTTCCTGCACTGCAACAAAAACGTCCGGGAAGGGCTGCGCGTGTGCTGTTTCACGAAGACAACGCACCCGCACATCGAGCTAACGTTATGCAACAGTTTCTTCGTGATAACAACTTTGAAGTGATTCCTCATGCTTCCTACTCACCTGACCTGGCTCCTAGTGACTTTTGGCTTTTTCCAACAATGAAAGACACTCTCCGTGGCCGCACATTCACCAGCCGTGCTGCTATTGCCTCAGCGATTTTCCAATGGTCAAAACAGACTCCTAAAGAAGCCTTCGCCGATGCCATGGAATCATGGCGTCAGCGTTGTGAAAAATGTGTACGTCTGCAGGACGATTACGTCGAGAAGTAACGCCAGTTTCATCGATTTCGGGTGAGTAGTTAATTAGAAAAAAAAATCGGAGGCCTTAGAACTTGAATGCACCTCGTACGCGCACTTCCGCGTGCCGTGCCCAACGTTGTTGTCCCCCCCCCTCCCCCAACCCCACCCCACCCACCCAACTTCCACTCGGTACTGCCCGCTATATCCTGAGCTGGCCCAGGCTCCAAAGACCAACTTCTGCCAGAGGAAATCGATAGTGCCTAAGCCAAAGATATCTCTGGCGCCAGTCCCTCCACAGCTCAGGGGCCATAGTGTGGTCCCACAGGACCCATTCGACCGGTAGGCGCGGCAAGCGAGACCGGCATGCAATTCCCCAACCAGGCGGTCATCAGATAAATGAAACACCTTTACTTCGAAAATAACCGATATTTTGTGGGCTTCATCCCGCATTTGTTTATATCAGGGTTATTTTACTCTTCTTAACAGAGGGAATGATAATTCTTTTCCACCAGAACGACTAGAGTTCAATTTTTTATCTCGGCGGCTCGCGCATGCCCGCGCAGACGCGGGAGATTGCTGCGTTGCCAGCTGCACGCGCCAAGAGAAGCAGTGCCATAGTATAGTATAGCTCGCAAACTTATGTTTAGGGGGGAGCACGCAGTTTATGAAGTAAAGCCACCCTTTCGCTGCTACAGAGACGTGCTCCCCGCATTCCGCGCTGTGCGCGATTTTGTCATCACTGCACTGCTCGCCTGTGCTGACACATGGTGTTCCGACTGCTTTGACAAACTTACCATTCGATTTCAGAAAAACTATTTGGCCCTAAAGTTTGATTTTTACACATCTTCTTGACTGATAGCTTCCCCCCATAAATGACTTAATTTTGTTTCGATGTTCAACGCAGTTATTGTGCAGCATTAAATTGTAGTAAACCATTACACGAATATTTTTCTAAAGCGTTCTGATTACAACAAAGTTGGCGAAGTACACAAAACTGAACTGTGGACGTAATAAAACACAGAAACTAAAATATATTGTCAGTGAGACGCAGTATGCAAACAATTTGTGTTTATCACAACGGACAGCAAATACCTGCCAATACGTAGATCAGTCGACGAAAACATTGAATATGATGATGTTGCCAAAGCAGCGAAGCAATGAATTGCGTCAGACAATCAAGTAGCTCGGCAACGTACGAGCCGAAATTCTGCTCTAAATAATACTTTTAATACTGCCACAAAAGAATATATCTCAATATGAATAGTAAAACAGCGACTGCAGAAGAGAAGATACACAAACAAAACAGATAACGTGAGTATTGTATGTGTGCCTTTTCGTTGTTTTTAATTGCTGTGAAAAGAAATATTGGAGGACAAAATTAGAAAAACTTATTATGATTATAATGAAGAGACAAAGCACTTGAAATTTCAAAAAAATTATATTCAAACGAATAAAATTCATGAAGTAAGACACTTCGATACTGTTTTTAAACAAAGAAAATATAAATCACCCAGCAAGGTTTGAACTCATAACCTCTCGCTTAGTAGTCCAACACTTTAACCATTACGCTAACGCAGTTCATCATTCAAGAGATCTCCTGGAGGACTCTTAACATATCACGACAACCACTGAAGGTATGATTATGAATTACGTTTCGTCGAAGTACAATAAGAAATAAACAATTACCACTGTTCTTTATTGCGAAAAAGCAGTTCGTGAGAATGATACAAACACCTTTTCTTGCTATCGCCTGAATTACGAGGCTTGTTGATTGTTTGGTTTAATTAATTAATAGAATATGAAGCAATTCGTATAAAAAATGCTTTTCCAAACTTTCTATAAAAGAAAGTCTGCTATCAAGACGTTGCTTTTGTTCAATTACTTTATTTATGACTGAACGTTCCTAAAACTGACGACACTCGTCCGTGCTCTGCACTGCAGTCGAGCTCTGGCAACGTCGTTCTCTGTTCATTGGCTGACTGTGTTTTGTGACGCCAGATGCGCAGAACGAACCTAAACTCTGCCACCGTCGTAAATGACGTGCACTATAGTAGGTGTGAATGGATGTAGCCTGTAGTAGATACGCAGAGATAAAGAGGCTTGCACAGGACATCGTAGAGAGTGGCATAAAGCCAGTGTTCGGAGTGAAGGCCGCGACGAGTCCCAGCAGAAAGAGTGCTGCAGCGAAGACTGGCGCCAGCTACCCCGCGCCTGTGTCGCGGCCTCATGAACTGGCGGACTAACTTTGTTTGGCGCCCGCCGCCGGCTGGCGGGGAATCTGGGCGCGATAGACTGCGGCGCGGATGAATACATTCATGAGGTGGCGAGGCGGCGCCGCCGGCCCGGAACGGCCCCTCCGCCGCAGAATGCAGAACCGCGGCGCTGGCTCCGCACACGTGCTGCCCGCGGACAACGGACCACCTACATCTACTTAACGAGGGGCGATTGAGAAGTCCGTGGAAAAATAAAAAATACTTACGTGTTTGGGGTAAACCTTTTTTACTTTCCGACATAGTCTCTTTTAGACTTCGTCCAACGCTGTTATAATTTGTTGATCCCTTCCAAATAATAGGAATTATCCAAGTCTACAAGATACCTGTTAGCTGCTGCAATCACCACCTCGTTTTAATAAAATCTTTGTCCCGCCAGCCATTTCTTCAAATTGAGGAACAAATAGTAATCAGAGGGAGCAAAGTCTGGAGAATGGGGGGGAGGGGGGGATGTGAAATGAGCTGGAATCCTATTTCCATTAATTTTGCAAACACAACTGCTGATGTGTGTGCTCGTGCATTGTCGTGATGGAGGAGGACTTTTTTGCCGTCCAATCCCCGGCATTTTTTTTGCAGTTCGGTTTCCAAACGCCCTAATAACGATGAGTAATATGCACCTGTAACAGTTTTACCTTTTTCCAGATAGTCGATGAGGATTATCCGTTGCGAATCCCAAAAGGCACTCGCCATAACCTTTCTGGCCGGATGAATGGTTCAAATGTGGTTCAAATGGCTCTGAGGTCAACAGTCCCCTAGAAATGAGAACTACTTAAACCTAACTAACCTAAGGACATCACACATCCACGCCCCAGGCAGGATTCGAACCTGCGAACGTTGTGGTCGCGCGGTTCCAGACTGCACGGCCTAGAACCGCTCGGCCACCCAGGCCGTCCGCATGAATAGTCTTCGCCTTTTTTGGTGCAGATTCTTCCTTGGTAACCCGTTGTTTAGATTGTTGTTTCGTCTCAGGAGAATAGTAATGTACCCATGTTTCATCCACAGCCACGAAACAACGCTTACAGTCCTGCGGATTCTTCCTGAACAGTTGCAAACCATCCTAGCACTTCACACGATTCCGTATTTGGTCAAGCGTGACAAATCGCGGAACCCATCTTGCTGATACCTTTCTAATGTCCAAATCTTAATGCAGCATATTATGTACCCGTTCATTCGAGATGCCCACAGCACTAGCAGTCTCGCGCAACTTAACTCTTCTGTCGTCCATCACAATATCATGGATTTTATCAATGATTTCTGGAGTCGTAACCTCCACAGGGCGTCCAGCATCACTTGTGCCCATATGGCCAGTCCGAAAATTTTGAAACCACTTTTGAACTGTTGTAATCGAAGGAGCAGAGTCACCGTAATGTTTATCTAGCTTCTCTCTAGTCTCCTCAAGCGTTTTCCCTTTCATAAAGTAATGTTTAATCACCACACGAAATTCTTTTTCGGCCATTTTTTGACAATCACTTCACTTCCTTGATTAACACGAATGCCAAACACAAAGATATAGACCAATATGGTTGAAACTTGGTGTGCGTTCTTTCCAAAGATGCTACTAACTAAACATGACCTCGATACGCGCCGGTGGTGCAATCTCTCGGACTTTGCACGGACTTTTCAAACGCCACTCGTATAAACTCACCGGGCGAAACGTTAATCCCCACCTTGAAAGACCACGGTGGTCGGTATGGTGCACTGTAGGTTATGTAGATTTCTTATCAGGCACTCATGTGATCTTCCATGACTGACTACGCTGTAGATGATATAGATCTGATATGAAGCTGGCACTCCGCTGCGATGTACGTCACGGCATGCTATACAGGTCCCTACCGGTTGTGCGAAATTTGCGCATGGGTCGATGTGGAGACACGAAGGTATGACAGGAAGAAGCTATCCTGAGTGGACGTGCAAAATGGTGCAGATGGCTCTAAACACTATGGGAAAAAAGATGGTTCAAATGGCTCTGAGCACTACGGGACTCAACTGCTGTGGTCATAAGTCCCCTAGAACTTAGAACTACTTAAACCTAACTAACCTAAGGACATCACACACATCCATGCCCGAGGCAGGATTCGAACCTGCGACCGTAGCGGTTGTGCGGTTCCAGACTGTAGCGCCTTTAACCGCTCGGCCACTTCGGCCGGCTCAACACTATGGGACTTAACATCCGTCCACAGTCCCCTACACTTAGAACTACACTACTGACCATTAAAATTGCTACACCAAGGAGAAATGCAGATGATAAACGGGTATTCACTGGACAAATATATTATACTAGAACTGACATGTGATTAGATTTTCACCCAGTTTTGGTGCACAGATCCTGAGAAATCAGTACCGAGAACAACCACCTCTGGCCGTAATAAAGGCCTTCATACGCCTGGGCATTGACTCAGAACCTGGATGGCGTGTACAGGTACAGCTGCCCATGCAGCTTCAACACGATACCACAGTTCAATAAGAGTAGCGACTGGCGTATTGTGACGAGCAAGTTGCGCGGCCACCATTGACCAGACGTTTTCAACTGGTGAGAGATATGGAGATTTTGCTGACCAGGGCAGCAGTCGAACATTATCTGTATCCAGAAAAACCCGTACAGGACCTGCAACGGGCGGTCCTACATTATCCTGCTGAAATATAGGGTTTCGCAGGGATCGAATGAATGGTAGAGCGACGGGTCGTAACACATCTGAAATGTAACGTCCACTGTTCAAAGTGCCGTCAATGCGAACAAGAGGTGACCGAGACGTGTAACCAATGGCACCCCATACCATCACGCCGGGTGATACGCCAGTATGGCGATGACGAATACACGCTTCCAATGTGCGTTTACCGCGATGTCGCCAGACACGGATGCGATCATCATGATGCCGTCAACAGAACCTGGATTCATCCGAAAAAATGACGTTTTGCCTTTCGTGCACCCAGGTTCGCCGTTGAGTACATCATCGCATGCGCTCCTGTCTGTGATGCAGCGTCAAGGGTAGCCGCAGCCGTGGTCGCAGAGCTGATAGTCCATGCTGCTACAAACGTCGTCGAACTGTTCGTGCAGATGGTTGTTGTCTTGCAAACGTCCTCATCTGTTGACTCAGGGATCGAGACGTGGCTACACTGTCCGTTACAGCCATGCGGATTAGATGGCTGTCATCTCGACTGCTAGTGAAACGAGGCTGTTGGGACCCAGCACGGCGTTCCGTATTACCCTTCAGAACCCACCGATTCCATATTCTGCTAACAGTCATTGGATCTCGACCAACGCGACAAGCAATGTCGTGATATGATAAACAGCAATCGCGATAGGCTACAATCCGACAAAATCGGAAACGTGATGGTACGCATCTCTCCTCCTCACACGAGGCATCACAACAACGTTTCACCAGGCAACGCCGGTCAACTACTATTTGTGTATGATAAATCGGTTGGAAACTTTCCTAATGTCAGCACGTTGTAGGTGTCACCGCCGGCGACAACCTTGTGTGAATGCTCTGAAAAGCTAATCATTTGCATATCACAGCATCCTCTTCCTGTCGGTTAAATTTCGTGTCTGTAGCACGTCATCTTCGTGGTGTAGCAATTTTAATGGCCAGTATTGTACTTAAACCTAACTAACCTAAGGACATCACACACATCCATGCCTGAGGGAGGATTCGAATCTGCGACCGTAGCAGCACCGCGATTGCAGACTGAAGCGCCTAGTACCATTCGGCCAGAACGGCCGGCTGGACGTTCCCATGGCCACTTCGTAACTGTTGTTTGCCCTTCTTGTTGCCAAATGTGTTTACAAGGAATGGTGTTCCACACGCAGAGTGTTAAAGTGGCGTATTGACAGTGGTCATAAAATCGTAGGGACACAGACCAGAGAAGACTATCTCGCCCTGTTGCTCCGTCCACCCAATGACACGTTAACTCGCAGTGAGTGTGGAACTTGCAATTAGATCAGAGGTGGTTCTGTCGCAGAAAGAGAACCCACGACCATTATTTTTGACTTGTAGCAAAACGGCCAAATCTGTATAAAATTAGATAGATTCGATTCCCCCAAAAGAAAAAATACTAATTTCAGAAATTTTTCGTGTCACGTCTGATCTGGCAGCATTTTCAAAAATGTCAACAAATTTTGCCGATCTGTATTATAGCAATGCGTCTTATTTTTGGCATATGGTTGAATTTGTACAGAAACCAGAAGGCAGTTATAAGAATCAAGGGGCATGAAAGAGAAGTAGTGGTTGGGAAGGGAGTGAGACAGGGTTGTAGCCTATTCCTGGTGTTATTCAATCTGTATATTGAGCAAGCAGAAAAAGGAAACGAAAAATTCGGATTAGGAATTAAAATCCATGGAGAAGACATAAAAACTTTGAGGTTCGCTGATGTCATTGTAATTCTGTCAGAGACAGCAAAGGACCTCGAAGAGCAGCTGAACGGAATGGACAGTGTCTTGAAAGGAGGGCATAAGATGAACATCAACAAAAGCTCAACGAGGATAATGGAATGTAGTCGAATTCAGTCGGGTGATGCTGAGGGAATTAGATTAGGCAATGAGACACTTAAAGTAGTAAAGGAGTTTTGCTATTTGGGGGGGGGGGGGGGGGAAATAACTGATCATGGTCGATGTAGATAGGATATAAAATGTAGACTGGCTATAGTAAGGAAAGCGTTTTGAAGAAGCGAAATTTGTTAACATCGAGTTTAGATTTAACTGTCAGGAAGTCGTTTCTGAAAGTATTTGTATGGAGAGTAGCCATGTATGGAAGTGAAACGTGGACGATAAATAGTTCAGACAAGAAAAGAATAGAAGCTTTCGAAATGTGGTGCTACAGAAGAATGCTGAAGACTATATCGGTAGAGCACATAATTAATGAGGAGGTATTGAGTAGAATTCGGGAGAAGAGAAATTTGTGGCACAACTTGACTGGAAGAAGGGATCGGTTGGTAGGGCATATTCTGAGGCATTAAGGGATCACCAATTTGTGATTGGAGGGCAGCGTGGAGGGTAAAAATCGTAGAGGGAGACCAAGAGATGAATACACCAAGCAGATTCAGAAGGATTTAGGGTGCAGTAGGTGCTGGGAGATGAAGAAGCTTGTGCAGGATAGAGTAGCATGGAGAGTTGCATCAAACCAGTCTCTGGACTGAAGACCACAACAGCTGAATGACGGATTTAAGATAAGAAAAAAATATTTTTCAGACGCCTGTACCGTAGTGCAAAGCTGTGCAGCCAATTGAAAAAAAATTAATTAAAAAAAGAAAACCATAGCACGGTCCCTGAAGACTTGTTTTACTAGCTGATTTGGGTCAATTAGCCGCGCGGAGTGGCCGCGCGGTTAGAGGCGTCATGTCACGGATTACGCGTCCTTTCTCTTCGGAGGTCCGAATCCTCCCTCGGGCATGGGTGTGTGTGTGTTGTTCTTAGCATAAGTTAGTTTAAGTAGTGTGTAAGTCTAGGGACCGATGCCCTCAGCAGTTTGGTCCCTTAGGAATTCACACACATATATTTGGGTGAATTAATGTGCAAAAATCATTTCTCAAGCTAAAACATGAGCACCTTTTATTCGGAGATCGTTAGGAAATGCTGTAAAATTTACCGAGTACTGACAAAGCCTTACGTAAAAAAAAGTGTTGGAAATATAATCAGGCAAATTTAATTCAGCACTGCACTGATCAAGCAACTTTTCGATACTCAAAATCATTACAAGATCGTACTGCAGGGCATAAAAAACTATGCTGCGAGCTAATGAACAATCTACAACCATCAGATTCTGGTATTATTAATAAAGAGCTACTCGAAACCACCGTACTGAAAGAAATTTTTAAAATAAATTGCACTGAAAAAAGTGGAATAAATTTCGATAACTACAGAAAAAGTGAACGTTTTTAATCATTGTCAGACTCACCAAAATTGTCGTCATCAAAATCACTCTCCTAGTCACTACCTATTTATTCAATGTCTTCTTATGCAAAACAAATATAATTAGTAAAATTATCTCATTTCTATACAAAAATCTTACAATGGAATTCATTTCAGCTGTATCTTTTGTGGATGTTGGTTCCTCGCCTAAAATAACGGCGCTCATTTCTGGTGATTGGCTACCCGAGAATCACGAAAAGTCGTAACACCCTGGCTGCCATACCATCAGAAATTTGTGGCATTTAGATCTGCTACATTTTTCGTAAGAGCGTTGCTCCATATTGGTGAAACATATTTTGTTCTCCCCAAAAGGCTATTTCATTCCTGTTTTACACGATGGTAGATAGCAAGTGTCAAAAAAAATGAAATGAATCCAGATTTAGATCTGTAGAGGGAAGTTCACTTTTCGTATTATATCTTTGTGTAAAGTTGTTTAACTTAACTGAATCGATTTCATTAATATTTTTCGTTATGTAACATCCAGGTGAATTTTTCTAAGACGTTCAATACATTCCGAGTGTCAGAAGTATATTTGTCTGAATCTTTGACAGCCTTTCGGTGTCGTGTAGAACTTTCCAACATTGTCAATAGCCTTTTTCCCTTGCTAGAAAGGGGGACTGTAATAACAGCCGGTAATAGAATGAAAATCAGGTAAAGATTTCTCTAGAGCAATCCGATTGTTTCATCGAGGCGTGGAAAACCAACGTAACGATGGGAATTACTAACGCCAACATTCATCCAAATCTTTCTTGAACTTCTTCAAATTCCATATTCCCAAGCTCATAATTGGAATGCCTGAGTAGAATACTGAATAGGAACTCGACCTCGTAAATAATTTGACAAACATAGTAAACAATCTGAGTATTTGCCTCCTTGTGTTTGCGACAAGTTAGATCTGCATTAATGGCTTGATTAGCACTACCATATTCCGCCACTATATTCATAGCACATGTCGTGATTAATATATTCATACGTGGGTTTTTTCGCGATAATTTGCGCCATGCTCTATTGTGGCAAATTATTAATTCAAAATTAATTACATTTCCTATTTCTCAATTCTTTCGCGAAATGCGAAGCTCTGTCTTTCTGCGTTCTTAAATGTGTATCGAGGGATAAGGGTTTAACCTAGTAAATATCACTTCTCAACGTGGAAGGGTAACAAACACTGGAACGTTCTTTTCCTTGTTGGAAGTGTAACTGACGTCGGAAGTGCTCAGAACAGTATTTTGGTGATCGTTATAACCAATCATTTTTTTTTTTAAATGAAGGTAACTGGGTGACTATGGTACAGTTCGATAAACTTCGTCGAAATTTTTGAAAAAGCACTCACGCCGAATGTTACGAGCAAAATGTTGAAAACATTTTTTTTTTTTTCAGTTACTGCCCAACCAGTCGGATTTAGGAGCATGTACTCTGACGATTTTACACCGTTTTGGCCGTGGGCTCTCGCATTGTGACGCTTTGGGGTGAGTTTCGCACCGTGACTTGGGTCCAGTCATTTAGTTTACCGTTAACATGAACCAGGATGTTTTTTCAACATTCTCGATGATCAGCTGTTTTCCTTTGACCCAAATCTTCAAGCCCGGTTCTAGAAGATAACAGCTTCCTTCACAGCGCTGCTGGTTTGTACCCAGTCGCACCTTCACTGACCATGAATTTTGTAGAAAATGTCTTGGGAAATTTAGAACAGCGTGTGAAATATTTTAGTGAACACCCTTATTCTTTGCTAGCTCTGCGGTATGGAATCACCAATGACTGGGCGGCGGAGCGGTTCTTTTTGTCCCTTTACGACAGACCTGCACCTACCTGTGAACATTGTCTCAGCAGATCATCAGTAGGAAAGCCGAGTGAAACCTACTGTACTTCGACGTGAAGCAGGAGAAACACAAAATGAAAGGTTGGAAATTTTGTCCTCAATTAATATATTCTGAAACTTAGGTGAACAAGTATCACTGCAAAGTCCGTGCTAGTCTTAACACAGTCACTCATAATTCCTTTCACTCACGTTAGCAAGTTTATGGTGTTGCATTTCCCGAAAACGTAATAGCTACAAAAATACTTATTGTTTTTGATTGATAATGCTCGCCAAATATTAAGTTTGTCGGTACCAAATGCTGTCACACTTTTTAGCCACCGACCTGCTCAATACGTTACGCGGAATATATGTCTTTTCTCGTCACAAAATTCACTTAAAAATTCCGAAATTTCTACACACACATCGGAATAATTATGCCGTCACTTTCCAACACTTTTGATGTATGAAACACTGCTAGATCCGGCAACTTATCATTTCCATCGGAACTACTACTACACACGTCCGATCTGTTTCATGGCTAGGCTCCGACTCCTCTCTAGAATCCTCTAAGTCTTCTCGACCAGCGGAGGAAGGCGCGCGAAGAATGTTGCTTTACCATTGGTCAGTTTACACAACAGCCAATAGCAAAACAATACTCTCCCGCGTCAGTCCGCGCTTTTCATCCCTAACCAATCGCAAAATAGTAAACCTATCGACTGCACTTTTTACCGACGTAACTATCTAATATGCTTAAGTTTTGCTTACGCATAAAGTTATTGTTATTTGTACCTGAATTAACTTTCCCTCTACCATAAACATACTTTACAAATCTATTCTACCAAAATCCCCTTTGTCCATATTCATACTTCTTCGAAATGTTCCCCCACTAAATTCTACTACACAACTCGTTAAACAATTATCTTCATATTAACCTTAAATCACACTCACACATCATTCATACTGCTAAAACACATTTATATCATACACAAAAAGACATAATAACACTTTATGAAAATACTAGAACAGTTTATGAAAAACATTCTATTACTTTAGTGTACTTTACCGGTCACAATCGAAACTAAGTCAGTCCCCTATCCAATACTGTCCTCTATCGGCTGATACATAAACTACGTGCGCGTCCAGTCTCGCGTCACCATCTGTCACTATCCAGCTCCGAGACACATCTCCCACTTGACCGCCTCCAAGGCAGGATCGTTATACGGCGCTACGCCTCAACTGGATTCAGCAATCCTGAAGCAACTCTGACTCACTTCCTCTCTGAATTGAGGCCAATATCATGCTGTTACACGGAATTAATGTCCAGTCTACTACGGGTGACTAATTTCTGTCCATTGTGCTTATTCAGGGGTACCAACACGTAAAAGCAGTAAGAGGGGAGTCGAACGTAAGACTAGGACTTCTTGGAAGTGTTGTCGGAAAGTTGGGTGCATTAATAAAGGGAGCCTCATACAACACTGGCAGTGCCAGTGTTTCATGAGTATTCTTCCACTGTTTGTAGGCACTGCAGTAGACACGAGAAAATTCGGAGCATCGTAATACGAGGTGCATTCAAGTTCTAAGGCCTCCGATTTTTTTTCTCCGGACTGGAAAGAGATAGAAACATGCACATTGTTTTAAAATGAGGCCGCGTTCATTGCTAATACGTCCCAGAGATGGCAGCACCGTACGGCAGATGGAATTTTACCGCCAGCGGCGACAATGAGAACTGTTTTAAATATTTAAAATGGCGACGTTTTCCTTACTTGGACAGCGTGCAATCATTCGTTTTCTGAATTTGCGTGGTGTGAAACCAATTGAAATTCATCGACAGTTGAGGGAGGCATGTGGTGATGGAGTTACAGATGTGTCGAAAGTGCGTTTGTGGGTGCGACAGTTTAATGAAGGCAGAACATCGTATGACAACAAACCGAAACAACCTCGGGCTCGCACAAGCCGGTCTCACAACGTGATCGAGAAAGTGGAGAGAATTGTTTTGGGGGATCGCCGAATGACTGTTGAACAGATCGCCTCCAGAGTTGGCATTTCTGTGGGTTCTGTGCACACAATCCTGCATGACAACCTGACAATGCGAAAAGTGTCATCCAGGTGGGTGCCACGAATGCTGACGGTCGACCACACGGCTGCCCGTGTAACATGTTGCCGAGCAATGTTGACGCGCAAAGACAGCATGAATGTGACTTTCTTTTCGTCGGTTGTGATAATGGATGAGACGTGGATGCCAATTTTCAATCCAGAACAGAGCGCCAGTCAGCTCAATGGAAGCACGCAGATTCACCGCCACCAAAAAAATTTCGGGTAACCGCCAGTGCTGAAAAAATGATGGTGTCCATGTTCTGGGACAGCGAGGGCGTAATCCTTACCCATTGCGTTCCAAAGGGCACTACGGTAACAGGTACATCGTACGAAAATGTTTTGAAGAACAAATTCCTTCCTGCACTGCAACAAAAACGTCCGGGAAGGGCTGTGCGTGTGCTGTTTCACCAAGACAACGCACCCGCACATCGAGCTAAGGTTACGCAACAGTTTCTTCGTGATAATAACTTTGAAGTGATTCCTCATGCTCCCTACTCACCTGACCTGGCTCCTAGTGACTTTTGTCTTTTTCCAACAATGAAAGACACTCTCCGTGGCCGCACATTCACCAGCCGTGCTGCTATTGCCTCAGCGATTTTCCAGTGGTCAAAACAGACTCCTAACGAAGCCCTCGCCGCTGCCATGGAATCATGGCGTCAGCGTTGTGAAAAATGTGTACGTCTGCAGGTCGAATACGTCGTGAAGTAACGCCAGTTTCATCGATTTCGGGTGAGTAGTTAATTAGAAAAAAAAAATCGGAGACCTTAGAACTTGAATGCACCTCGTACATCGTTACTGCGTATACGAAAATGTCAGACTGATATTTGGGAAAAATAAGTGGGAATCCACTGAAGAGAGCGAAACCTCTTCGGTTGACCTAACGAAGCAATACTTCAAGAAGACCGTGCAAACATTATGCATCCACCACCGCATGCCTTAAGTAGCGGCGGCCGTGGTGGCCGAGCGGTTGTAGGCGCTACAGTCTGGAACCGCGCGACCGCTACGGTCGCAGGTTCGAATCCTGCCTCGGGCATGGATGTGTGTGATGTCCTTAGGTTAGTTAGGTTTAAGTAGTTCTAAATTCTAGGTGACTGATGACCTCAGAAATTAAGTCCCATAGTGCTCAGAGCCATTTGAACCATTTTGAACCTTAAGTAGCGATTATAAGGGTGAGGTACGAGAGATTAGGACGCGGGCAGAGGCATATAACAGCCACTTTCCCAACACTCATACTCGAATACATAGACGGTATGAAAGAAATTGTTCCACTTTTAGCAGCACTGTAACATAGGTCAATGGAGGAGCAAAGCCTTCGTAATGATTGGAAAAAAGCGTAGGTCATTCCAGTTTACAGGACGAGTCATTGAACAGGTGCACAGAACTATAGACCTTTGTGTGACGTCGGTCTGTTGTAGGCTTTTGGAACATGTTTTATGCTCGCTTATTATGTCTTTCCTGGAGTTCGAAAATTTCATCTGTAGTAAACAAGGGTTCCGAAGAACACGGTCGTTGGAATTCAGCTCGCTCCATTCATCCACGAGACCCAGAAAGAATTAAATACAGCCGCCCAGATAGATGCCGCGTTCCTCGACTTTCGTAAGACGTTCAGTACAACTCCGCACTGTCACCTAAAGAACGGAATATCAGGCCAAATGTGTCTACATCTACATCTACATGGATACTCTGGAATTCACACTTAAGTGCCTGCCAGAGGGTTCATCGAATCATTTTCAAACTACTTCTCTACCATTTCACTCTATAATGGCGCGTCGGAAAAGGGAACATCTAAATATTTCCGTTCGAGCTCCGGTTTCTCTTATTTTATTATGATGATCATTTCTCCCTACGTAGGTGGGTGTCAACAAAATATTTTCTCATTCGGAAGACAAAGTTGGTGATCGAAATTTTGTAAATAGACCTCGCCGCAAAGAAGACCCCCTTTGTTTCAGTGACTGCCACCCCAACTCGCGTATCGTATCAGTGAGACACTCACCCCTATTGCGCGATAACACGAAACGGGCTGCCCTTCTTTGTATTTTTTCGATGTTCTCCGTCAATCCTACCCGGTAAGGATCCCACACCGCGCAGCAATATTCCAGCAGAGGACGGACAAGTGTAATGTAGGCTGCCTCTTTAGTGGGTTCGTCGCATCTTCTAAGTGTTCTGCCAACAAAGGGCAGTCTTTGTTTCGGCTTCCCCACAATATTATCTATGTGGTCTTTCCAATTTAAACTGCTCGTAACTGTAATTCCTAGGTATTTAATCGAATTAACAGCCCTTAGATGTGTGCGATTTATCGTATACCCAAAATTTATCGGATTTCTTTTAGTACCCATGTGGATGACCTCGCACTTTTCTTTGTTTAGTGCCAAGTGCAAGTGGATTGAATAGTTTCTAGCAAACAGAACAAGGCGCGTAAGGGAGAGAAATATTGAGACGTAAAAATAACTCCGGAGCTACCCCAACGGAGTGTCATAAGATCATTACCGTTCACAATACAGGGTGAGTCACCTAACGTAACCGCTGGATATATTTTGTAAACCACATCAAATACTGACGAATCGATTCCAGAGACCGAACGTGAGGAGAGGGGCTAGTGTAATTGGTTAATACAAACCATAAAAAAATGCACGGAAGTATGTTTTTTAACACAAACCTACGTTTTTTTAAATGGAACCCCGTTAGTTTTGTTAGCACATCTGAACATATAAACGTAATTAGTGCCGTTTGTTTCATTGTAAAATGTTTATTACATCCGGAGATAATGTAACCTAAAGTTGACGCTTGAGTACCACTCCTCCGCTGTTCGATCGTGTGTACCATCCGGAGATATTGTAACCTAAAGTTGACGCTTAGGTACCACTCCTCCGCTGTTCGATCGTATGTATCGGAGAGCACTGAATTACGTAGGGATCCAAAGGGAACGGTGATGGACCTTAGGTACAGAAGAGACTGGAACAGCACATTACGTCCACATGCTAACACCTTTTTACTGGTCCTTTTCACTGACGCACATGTACATCATCACGAGGGGTGAGCTACACGTACACACGAGGTTTCCGTTTTCAATTACGGAGTGGAATAGAGTGTGTCCCGACATGTCAGGCCAATAGATGTTCAATGTGGTGGCCATCATTTGCTGCACACAATTGCAATCTCTGGCATAATGAATGTCGTACACGCCGCAGTACATCTGGTGTAATGTCACCGCAGGCTGCCACAATACGTTGTTTCTTATCCTCTGGGGTTGTAGGCACATCGCGGTACACATTCTCCTTTAACGTATCCCACAGAAAGAAGTCCAGAGGTGTAAGATCAGGAGAACGGGCTGGCCAATTTATGCGTCCTCCACGTCCTATGAAACGCCCGTCGAACATCCTGTCAAGGGTCAGCCTAGTGTTAATTGCGGAATGTGCAGGTGCACCATCATGCTGATACCACATACGTCGACGCGTTTCCAGTGGGACATTTTCGAGCAACGTTGGTAGATCATTCTGTAGAAACGCGATGTATGTTGCAGTGCTCTCCGATACACACGATCGAACAGCGGAGGAGTGGTACTGAAGCGTTAACTTTAGGTTACAATATCTCCGGATGTAATTAACATTTTACAATGCAACAAACGGCACTGATTACGTATTTGTTTATATGTTCAGATGTGCTAAGAAAACTAACGGGGTTCTATTTAAAAAAACGTAGGTTTGTGTTAAAAAACATACTTCCGTGCATTTTTGTATGGTTTGTATTAAACAATTACACTAACCCCTCTCCTCACGTTCGGGCTGTGGAATCGGTTCGTCAGTATTTGATGTGGTTTACGAAATATATCCAGCGGTAACGTTAGGTGACTCACCCTGTATTTCTCTGTCTTTTTTATCTTCAATCTTCAGTTCGTTTCGATATAATTTGTCGCTAAGTAAAAAATTGCGTGAATTGTGGTTGTGATTTTATTATATGCCAGATTCTATTGTTTACGAATATCCCCTGCTACTTTCCAAGATTGCCTCAATGTAGCGCCCTTGACTCTTACGTGACGTCATTGCTGAAAGCTGGCGAGTGGAATGGAACAGTAGAGTTTATCCAAATGGTTGGCAATGGTAATGGTCGCTGCAGCACGGCCTGGTCTCTCGCTGGGAGGACTGTGGTCGTTATCAAGGTGACTATGCCTAGAAATCGATATGTAGAAGGATGTTAATTGGGCTTGTTTTATTTGAAAGGCTATAAGAGTTTTCACACAAAAAATTGAAAGGGTTTCCTTTTCAGCACGCTCTCGTATACTGAAACGCAGCACCCACTTTTGCTGATACTTCCACACATTTTCTGTGGGATTAAGGGGCTCCGGAACGCCCTATACTTGCAATGTTAAAATAACGCTTATAAATTACATCTTTCCTCACAAAGTATTTGAGGTAGGAAGTTGAACTTTTTACAGATTATTTATTGGAATATGGGCTACAACTAAACACAGGGATTTTACAAAATTTTAGTTCAGTTATTAAAGATGATTTTTTTTTCAATTGTAATGAAAATTCACCACATTTTTTTGCAATTTTTTATTTATATATTCAAAAATATACAGTTTTTTTGGAAAAAGGCTTTGTTAAATTATGCAGAAGGTACTGTGTAACATTTACTGAAAGTTTGAAACAAATATGTTTGGAAGATCCTTAGAAAACATGTAATTAGTATGAGAAAATAAAAGTTTTGGGAATCGAGCGACAAAGATTGGATTAACTTTTTAGTGCATCCCAGGTTCATAGGATGGATTATCTTCATCCTCTGCAAACTCCTCCTCCAGCTTCCTCTTGTTCCTCCTCCTGTTTACTCTTGCTTGTACTTCTAGACTCTTTACAGCCCTGTCTGCAGCCCGAAGGCGTTCCTTGTCTAAAGCAAGCATCGCTCGTACCATGTTAGAACCTATCTTTATTCCCATATTTCTAAATACCTTGCACCTTACAATGTTGCCATCATTGAAAGTCGCAACAGCATCATACACACCAAAGTGAAGTGTTTCTATTCCAACAAATACAGTCTTGGGGATTCTCGACCATATAACACTATTTACACTTTCATTGGGGTTTTGAGTTTTTCCGTGAATACACTTTTTCAACAGTTCAGGTGCTGCTAAGTCTCTGAAAATAGGTTAGCCACAACACATACTTTATCTCACATCACTAAAATGTACCTGATGAACACGGACATTAATAATAACACCATTTGACAGCAGTTTAACAGCGCCACAGTGGGTCACGCCCATGTAGAACACATTTCAAAAAAAATTTAAAAATAGTTGTGGTCTTCGGAATTGAATAAATTATATATCTATTAAAAGGTAATAGTCTGCAGATTCAGAAAACGCAAAAAAGTAAAAATTGAACTTTTCATGATTTTGAGCCTTTCCGGGGCCCCTTAAGAACAGTTGGCTTACCGGAACAAACGAAATGCGATGTGGTTCCCGAATGTTCGTCGTTCTGGGAACATACGTCTATAGCTGTGTTAACACGGCTATTGAAATATGTGTGTGTCTACAGCATACTCATAATGCAACACTTGGTAAGCGAGAATGTTACGATAAACATCGCGGCTTACGCTGACAGTGACCTGTTAGAGCAGGACCAAGTCCTGGTACGAAAAACACACCCAGAACATAAGAGTACCACCTATGGCCTGCTCCACATTCTCCATACACCGTGGGTTAAACATCTTACTGAGCGAAATTATAATTATATTAATACCCTCAGCTCCTCACGGGCGTTGATATATATCAACGGGGACAGTTGAAAACGTGTGCCCCGACAGGGACTGGAACCCGGGATCTCCTGCTTACATGGCAGACGCTCTATCAATTTATATATATATATATATATATATATATATATATATATATATATATATATATATATATATATATATATATATATATATATATATTGCATTTTGTTCGTCGTTGATCGTTGTGTTTGGTCGTTCATGTTCGTTCTTGATCCTTTCACTCAGTTTTTTTTATTACAGAGGCCAACCTGCTCTCTGACCGAACACGCTGAGCTACCGTGCCGGCATTCATCTGAAAAACCGAGGGCACAGAGGATAGTGCGACTGCAGGGAGTATCTCGCGCACACCTCCCGCGAGACCCACATTCTCACCTTGTATGTCCACACACTACATTCGTAGTGTCCCACCGCAACACACTCATTACTCGTGGAACACATTCTTACCAAGTCCCGTAAGAATATGTGTGCATCCGCACAGAAGAAGGAGGTCATGGCCGGCATTGCCAGAACTATATACGAGGTGCATTCAAGTTCTAAGGCCTCCGATTTTTTTTCTAATTAACTACTCACCCGAAATCGATGAAACTGACGTTACTTCTCGACGTATTCGCCCTGCTGACGTACACATTTTTCACAACGCTGACGCCATGATTCCATGGCAGCGGCGAAGGCTTCTTTAGGAGTCTGTTTTGACCACTGGAAAATCGCTGAGGCAATAGCAGCACGGCTGCTGAATGTGCGGCCACGGAGAGTGTCTTTCATTGTTGGAAAAAGCCAAAAGGCACTAGGAGCCAGGTCAGGTGAGTAGGGAGCATGAGGAATCACTTCAAAGTTGTTATCACGAAGAAAGTGTTGCGTAACGTTAGCTCGATGTGCGGGTGCGTTGCCTTGGTGAAACAGCACACGCGGAGCCCTTCCCGGACGTTTTTGCTGCGGTGCAGGAAGGAATTTGTTCTTCAAAATATTTTCGTAGGATGCACCTGTTACCGTAGTGCCCTTTGAAACGCAATGGGTAAGGATTACGCCCTCGCTGTCCCAGACCATGGACACCATCAATTTTTCAGCACTGGCAGTTACCTGAAATTTTTTTGGTGGCGGTGAATCTGTGTGCTTCCATTGAGCTGACTGGCGCTTTGTTTCTGCATTGAAAAATGGCATACACGTCTCATCCATTGTCACAACCGTCGAAAAGAAAGTCCCATTCATGCTGTCGTTGCACGTCAACATTGCTTGGCAACATGCCACACGGGCTGCTGTGTGGTCGTCCATCAGCATTCGTGGCACCCACCTGGATGACACTTTTCGCATTTTCAGGTCGTCATGCAGGATTGTGTGCTCAGAACCCACAGAAATGCCAACTCTGGAGGCGATCTGTTCGACAGTCATTCGGCGATCCCCCAAAACAATTCTCTCCACTTTCTCGATCATGTCGTCAGACCGGCTTGTGTGAGCCCGAGGTTGTTTCGGTTTGTTGTCACACGATGTTCTGCCTTCATTAAACTGTCGCACCCACGAACGCACTTTCGACACATCCGTAACTCCATCACCACATGTCTCCTTCAACTGTCGATGAAGTTCAATTGGTTTCACACCACGCAAATTCAGAAAACGAATGATTGCACGCTGTTCAAGTAAGGAAAACGTCGCCATTTTAAGTATTTAAAACAGTTCTCATTCTCGCCGCTGGCGGTAAAATTCCATCTGCTGTACGGTGCTGCCATCTCTGGGCCTCATTTTGAAGCAATGCGCATGTTTCTATCTCTTTCCAGTCTGGAGAAACAAAATCGGAGGCCTTAGAACTTGAATGCACCTCGTACTTATATGGATATGGTGTCTGTTCTTTTGGGCATGTCCGAAAGAACAGACACCACTGATGACCTGCAGCCATCTAGAATTAAATTAGAGTTATATATTAATACCTTTCGGACATTTTCGAAAGAACAGACACCATATCTATATAAGTATATAATTCTGGCTATATTGGCCATGACCTTCTTCTTCTGCGCGGATGCACACATATCCCCCGAACTCTTATGGGACTTGTTGAGAATGTCTTCCACGAGTAATGAGTGTGTTGGGGTGGGACACTACGAATGTAGTGTGTGGACATACAAGGTGAGAATGTGGGTATCGCGGGAGGCGTGCGCGAGATACTCCCTCCAGTCGCGCTATCCTCTGTGCCCTCGCTGGCTCAGATGGATAGAGCGTCTGCCATGTAAGCAGGAGATCCTGGGCTCGAGTCCCGGCCGGGGCACATATTTTCACCTGTCCCCGTTGATACACATCAACGCCTGTAAGCAGATGAGGGTATTAATATAATTTCGTTCTAGATGGCTGCAGGTCCATATAAGTATAGTTTACTGAGCTGTAGCTGAACTCGACGACTTGTGTCCTTACAGAAGACACAAAATGTTGCGTTCCAACACGCCTACAGTCGGCTGCTGTCGAGGTTCAGTGTTGCTTCGTGCACAGAAGACGCAGTTCTGATGTGAGAAACGGCCTTCTGCTCGGTACCCGACTCCACGCGTTCACTGTATGCAGTTCCCTTCGCAATCTCCGGCCGGAAACTGCTCGAGGTGGACCTCCATTCACAGACAGCGCCGGTTCGTGTCGACTCGGAGACCGACTGCAATCGACAAGGCGTGTCACACTCGCCCCTGGTTCCTGTCGGCTAAGCCGCCCTCCTCCCACGGAACGTCAAAGCATTCGACAGCGAGGAGCTGGTTGGCTGTTGTGACGTCACAAAGTAGACTTCTGCGTTCGACAGCACTCGGCGGCGCGAAGCATTGCAAATGACAAAATTATAATTTTGCTTCGTCCACGGGAAAGTGACCAATAAGACGCGAGGTGGCGCTCTACGTCACAAGCGTACCGTTACAAACGCCTAATAACATAATGTGATTGGCCCTGCCTCTTGTCGATACTTACAGCGAATACAAGCCTCATGGGAAACCGCAGTCACTTTATATGGAAGGGCGTATTTGAATCACTGGGTGTCAAGGGAGTGTGACGAGTGAATACGTCTTAACCTGCCATTCTGTCTTATGCAAACAAACGCTAGTTGCAAACCAAAAGTTCCGTAATAACAATTTCACCACAAAACTCCCTGACAGATTAAAACTGTGTGCCGCAGCGAGACTAGAACTCGGGACGTTTGCCTTTCGCGGGCAAGTGCTCTACCATCTGAGCTACCCAAGCACGACTCAAGCACCGTCCTCACAGCTTTACTTCTGCCAGTACCTCGTCTCCTAGCTTCCAAACTTTACAGAAGCTCTTCTGCGAACCATGCAGAACTAGCACTCCTGAAAGAAAGGATATTGCGGAGACATGGGTTAGCCACAGCCTGGAAGGTGTTTCCAGAATGAGATTTTCACTCTGCCGTGGAGTGTGAGCTCATATGAAACTTCCTGGCAGATTAAAACCGTTTGCCAGAGAGAGACTCGAAACTTTGACTTCGCCAGACGGAGTGGCCATGCAGTTCTAGGCGCTACAGTCTGGAGCCGGGTGACCGCTACGTTCGCAGGTGCGAATCCTGCCTCAGGTATGGATGTGTTGTGTCCTTAGGTTAGTTAGATTTAAGTAGGCTAGTTCTAAGTTCTAGGGGACTGATGACCTTAGAAATTAAGTCCCATAGTGCCCAGAGCCATTTGAACCATTTTTCAAATGTAAATACTGTATGCAAAAAGAAAATCTCTCTCTTTCTCTCTCGTGCACACACACACACACACACACACACACACACACACACTCAACTCTCTCTCCCTCGAAACAGAGCGTGAAACGTAGCTTTAGTGTAATACATGTGACAGCCGTGAGTCATTACTGTGTCAGTGAAACTAACGTATAAATGTAAGAAAAAACTCATCTCCAGAATGACACACACAGACTAGAAACATTGTAAATCGCCCCTGAAGATGCTTTATAAATGAAAGAAGCGAAACGCTTTTGGCAAAAAGTAAACTGCCTTAAAAGTCGTAGCAAAGACGGAACATACGTCCATGAATAATATGTTCATTAATGCTACAACCAAACAAGTAAACATATCCTGTTAACTGACTCTTCCCAAATCATTTCGATAAAAGAATAGTTCAAATGGCCTACACAAAATGTGACAAACTAACTTACAACCCATAGACACACCCAGACAGCCGCCTAAAAGGAAAAGTAAACAGAAGTAAGAACTAGTCTCTGGTTCGGTTTACTTCTGATTTGCTGGTTAAACAGAGTTGGGCTCTGCTAATTACGCCAAGTGTACTGCTTCGGCAGTGTAGAAGAATTAACAGTTGAGTCCACCCAACCCAACCCCACCGCTGGGTTGAGATAACAGAGGGGGCGCAGAACAGAGCAGAGTGCAAAGTGAAGTCATCTCTGCCTTCCACGCGCCGCCTCCAGTCCTGTTGAAACTCACAGCCAGGCGGGCTGAGGTTAAGGCCGCTCCCTGAGGAACGCAGCGCGCCAGATTAGCGGCACGGGGAGGGGTTGGCAGCGCTGCGGGGGCTTCCCCCGACACGGCGGCGACACGCGGGGGGGGGGGAAGCCCCGCCTCGGCGGGCGAGGAAAAATCTCTGCCGCCTGCGCCTGCCCCTCCCGCCTTGCCTTCCCACCGGAGGCCGAGGACTCGTGAACGAGCGAGCGAGCTGCTGACGTTACTGCCTCGTCTGGCGAAACACTGCGCTACTTTCCCGTGAGTGCAGGGGATTGGACACGGAATCCAAAGAGCTTTAAAATGGCACAAAGAACTCACCACCTCCATCAATCAAGCATGAAAGGATAATCATTAAGTTTTAATTTTCAACAAATAGCTGTTAAAGTGCACGATGAAAAATATGTCCATTAATGTCAACATTGTGGACCTTAACTTTTCCCGGCGAATGGAATGTTCAAATAACTTACGGGTTTGCTGCCAGCTGACGTCGTCGACCACCGCCGATATTTCGACAGGCACAACTGCAAGGAGGAACCAATGTGCAAGGGAGTTTAATACCTCTGTTCACAAACAAGGAAGATACCACACACCAAAACAAGCAACCACAGAGTCAACACACAGCCAAAGATAACCAACATCAGAAATATCGATAGTGACTATTAAGCAACAGGTGAGCTAGCACTAATACTGTCCCTCTGTATTTTGATGAGAGACAGAGCCGGATTCCAAGCAGCATTTAAACAAAATGACCCTGAAAGTTTGGCAGCTGAGATGTCACATCTCTAAGTCACCTTTCGTCAGAATGGTTATAGTGAGAGGTAGATCAAACGTGCGTTGCGCTATCAGCCTTCTGTGCAACGGCTGAGTGACGATAGCAACGAAGTTTTTGCCTTACACAGGAAGCATTTCCAACAGAACTGGCCGTATTTTGCGGAAATATGATGTGTTTTTCGACCACCTTATAAGATTAAGGCCCTGTTGGCGTCCGCAAACGATGATCTTGATTTGCGTAAGGCTGGTGTCTATAGTATTCCTTGCAGTTGTGGCATGTCATATATTGGTCAGACAATCAGGACTGTGGAAGACCGGTGTAATGAACATAAGCGTCCCACACGCTTACAACAGCCGAGCAAATCCGTTATGGCAGAACATTGCTTTGACACCGGTCATCCTATGGAATACAACAACACGGAGATTCTGGCTTGCACGTCCAGCTATTGGGATAGTGTTATTAAGGTTGAAATCAAATTGCCGGCCGAAGTGGCCGAGCGGTTAAAGGCGCTACAGTCTGGAACCGCACGACCGCTACGGTTGCAGGTTCGAATCCTGCCTCGGGCATGGATGTGTGTGATGTCCTTAGGTTAGTTAGGTTTAAGTAGTTCTAAGTTCTAGGGGACTGATGACCTTCGAAGTTAAGTCCCATAGTCCCCAGAGCCATTTGAACCATTTTGTTAGATCGGTTACTGCTGCCACAATGGCAGGTTTTCAAATGGTTCAAATGGCTCTGAGCACTATGGGACTTAACAGCTACGGTCATCAGTCCCCTAGAACTTAGAACTACTGAAACCTAACTAACCTAAGGACATCACACAACACCCAGTCATCACGAGGCAGAGAAAATCCCTGACCCCGCCGGGAATCGAACCCGGGAACCCGGGCGTGGCAGGTTTTCAAGATTTAAGTGAGTTTGAACGTGGTGTTATAGCCGGTGTAGGAGCGATGGGGCATAGCATCTCCGAGGCAGCGGTGATGTCAGGATCTTTCCGTACGACCATTACACGAGTGTACTGTGAATATACGGAATCCGTTAAAGCATCAAATCTCCGACATCGCTTCGGCCGGAAAAAGGTCTTCCAAGATAGGGACGAACGACGACTGAAGAGAATCGCTCAACGTGACAGAAGTGCAGCCCTTCAGCAAATAGGTGCACAGTTGAAAGCTGGGCCATCAACATGTGTCAGCGTGCGCACTATTCAACGAAACATCGTCGATATGGGCTTTCGGAGCCGAAGGCCCACTCGTGTACCCTTGATGACTGCACGACACAAAGCTTTACGCCTCGCCTGGGCCCGTCAACGCCGACATTGGACTGTTGATGACTGCCTGATCGGAGGAGTGTCGTTTCAAATTGTATCGAATCGATGGGCGTGTACGGTTATGGAGACTAACATATGAATCCATGAGCCATACATGTTACCAGGAGACTGTCCAAGCTGGTCGCAGCTCTGTAATGGTGTGGACTGATGCTGCTACTGCTGTGCTCCTCAGTCCTGAGACTGGTCTGATGCAGCTCTCCATGCTACTCTATCCTGTGCAAGCTTCTTCATCTCCCAGTACCTACTGCAACCTACATCCTTCTGAATCTGCTTAGTGTATTCATCTCTTGGTCTCCCTCTACGATTTTTGCCCTCCACGCTGCCCTCCAATACTAAATTGGTGATCCCTTGATGCCTCAGAACATTTCTTACCAACCGATCCCTTCTTCTCGTCAAGTTGTGCCACAAACTTCTCTTCTCCCCAATCCTATTCAATACCTCCTCATTAGTTATGTGATCTACCCATCTAATCTTCAGAATTCTTCTGTAGCACCACATTTAGAAAGCTTCTATTCTCTTCCTGTCCGAACTATTTATCGTCCATGTTTCACTTCCATACAAGGCCACACTCCATACAAATACTTTCAGAAACGACTTCCTGACACTTAAATCTATACTCGATGTTAACAAATTTCTCTTCTTCAGAAACGCTTTCCTTGCCATTGCCAGTCTACATTTTATATCATCTCTACTTTGACCATCATCAGTTATTTTGCTCCCCAAATAGCAAAACTCCTTTACTACTTTAAGTGTCTCATTTCCTAATCTAATTCCCTCAGCATCACCCGACTTAATTCAACAACATTCCATTATTCTTGTTTTGCTTTTGTTGATGTTCATCTTATATCCTCCTTTCAAGACGCTATCCATTCCATTCAACTACTCTTCCAAGTCCTTTGCTGTCTCTGACAGAATTACAATATCATCGCCGAACCTCAAAGTTTTTATTTCTTCTCCCTGGATTATAATACCTACTCCAAATTTTTATTTTGTTTCCTTTACTGCTTGCTCAATATACAGATTGAATAACATTGGGGAGAGGCTACAACCCTGTCTCACTCCCTTCCCAACCGCTGCTTCCCTCTCATGCCCCTCGACTCTTATAACTGCCATCTGGTTTCTGTACAAACTGTAAATAGCCTTTCGCTCCCTGTATTTTACCCCTGCTACCTTTAGAATTTGAAAGAGAGTATTCCAGTCAACATTGTCAAAAGCTTTCTCTAGGTCTACAAATGCTAGAAACGTAGGTTTGCCTTTCCTTAATCTTTCTTGTAAGATAAGTCGTAAGGTCAGTATTGCCTCACGTGTTCCAGTATTTCTACGGAATCCAAACTGATCTTCCCCGAGGTCGGCTTGTACTAGTTTTTCCATTCGTCTGTAAAGAATTCGTGTTAGTATTTTGCAGCTGTGGCTTCTTAAACTGATTGTTCGGTAATTTTCACATCTGTCAACACCTGCCTTCTTTGGGATTGGAATTATTGATATGGGACCCCAAATACGTCTAGATACGACTCTGACTGGTGACAGGTACGTCAGTATCCTGTCTGATCACCTGTATCCGTTCATGTCTATTGTGCATTCCGACGAACTTCGGCATTTCCAGCAGGACAATGCGACACCGCACTCGTCCAGAATTGCTGCAGAGTGGCTCCAGGATCAGTCTGGTGAGTTTAAACACTTCCGCTGGCCACCAAACTCCCCAGACATGGAAATTATTAGGCATACCTGTGATGCCTTGCATCGTGCTGTTAAGCATCCCCCCCCCCTCTTTTGTACTCATACGGATTTTTATGGACAGCCCTGCATGATTCATGGTGTCAGTCTCCTCCAGCAGTACTTCAGACATCAGTGGAGTCCATGACACCTCGTGCTGCGGCACGTCTGCGTGTTTTTCGGGAGGGGGGTGGGATTCTACACGATATTAGGCAAGTGTACTAGTTTCTTCCGCTCTTCAGTGTATATGTTAAAGCACAATGAGGGTTGATAGCGTTAAGAACGACGTACTGACCACCACCTGCATGTCAGGCATAACTTTAATCACATTGTGCGCTTCCATTCATCTGAAATAAAATAATTACGACATTATTCCAGTTTTCGAAGATTGTATTGTTTCGCAGACATATTGTGCGTTTTCTATGGGTCTTGTTGTTAAAAATTTACTTCAGCGGAAAAACTGATGTTTGACGTGACGCAAGCTTGTGGAAACGGAAGACTTGCAGAGCTGGAGTATTGAGCAGCGCGCTTTTCGGCCTGGTTATACACCACTGCCCATTAAAATTGCTACGCCACGAAGATGACGTGCTACAGACGCGAAATTTAACCGACAGGGAGAAGATGCTGTGATAAGCAAATGATTAACTTTTCAGATCATTCACACAAGGCTGGAGCCGGTGGCGACACCTACAACGTCCTGACATGAGGAAAGTTTCCAACCGATTTCTCATACACAAACAGCACTTCACCGGCGTTGCCTGGCGAAACGTTGTTGTGATGCCTCGTGTAAGGACGAGAAATGCGTACGTTTCCGACTTTGATAAAGGTCGGATTGTAGCCTACCGCGATTGCGGTTTATCGTATCGCGACATTGCTGCTCGCGTTGGTCGAGATCCAATGACTGTTAGCAGAATATGGAATCGGTGGGTTCAGGGGGGTAATACGGAACGCCGTACTGGATCCCAACGGCCTCGTATCACTAGCAGTCGAGATGACAGGCATCTTATCCGCATGGCTGTAACGGATCGTGCAGCCACGTCCCGATCCCTGAGTCAACAGATGGAGACGTTTGCAAGACAACAACCATCTGCACCAACAGGTCGACGACGTTTGCAGCACCATGGACTATCAGCTCGAAGACTGTGGCTGCGATGCTGTACTCAACGACAAACCTGGGTACACAAATGGCAAAACGTCGTTTTTTCGGACGAATACAGGTTCTGTTTACAGCATCATGATGGTCGCATTCGTGTTTGGCGACATCGCGGTGAACGCATATTGGAAGCGTGTATTCGTCATCACCATACTGGCGTATCACCCAACGTGATGGTATGGGGTGCCATTGGTTACACGTGTCTCTCACCTCTTGTTCGCACTGGACGTTACATTTCAGATGTGTTACGACCGGTGGCTCTACCTTTTATTCGATCCCTGCGAAACCCTACATTTCAGCAGGATAATGCACGTCCGCATGTTGCAGGTCCTGTGCGGGCCTTTCTGGATACACAAAATGTTCGATTGCTGCACTGTCCAGCACACTCTCCAGATCTCCTGCCAACTGAAATCATCTTGTCAATGGTGGCCGAGCAACTGGCTCATCACAATACGCAGTCACTACTCTTGATCAACTGTGGTATCGTGTTGAAGCTGCATGAGCAGCTGTACCTGTACACACCATCCAAGCTCTGTTTGACTCCATGCCCAGGCGTATCAAGGCCGTTATTACGGCCAGAGGTGGTTGTTGTGGGTACTAATCTCTCAGGATCTATGCTCTCAAATTGCGTGAAAAATCACATGTCAGTTCTAGTATAACATATTTGTCCAATGAATACCCGATTATCATCTGCATTTCTTCTTGGTGTAGCAATTTTAATGGCCAGTAGCGTAGTAAGGAGCGTGTTGTGTGGCATCGCAGTGATTCTGGTTTCAGGCACTCTGCAGTCTCGTCTTCACGGAGACCTTCGCCTGCTCTGTACAGACTGCAACCCGTATTTGTTCCCACGCTCGTATTCGCTGTATTATGGATTGAGTGCGGCTGCCGGAGCGAAATATTTCAGCAGCTTTACCCAGCGCTGTGTGCCGTGCTTTGTGCAGCCTCGATGTGGGCCCGGATCAGGTTTTGTGGCTCCCTGCGGTTCTGCTGGAGCGAGAACGCCACGCGAGACTCGGTACCACATGTTCGCCTCTTATCGAGAGTGCGCTCGAATGGCGTATCGAGCCCATTCTGTAACGTGTGTGAGGATTTCTTGGTAAGGAGGAAGCAAGATCATATAAGCGATAGTGTGTTATCGACAGACGTAGGAGTAATATCTGGCGTTCCCCAGGGAAATTGTAAGGGGTCCGTAGGCCCTTACTATAACGTTGCACCTGGCACAGGTCGATAGGGCGAACAATCGATTGGGACGTGTTGCGAGACCGAGTGTCGTGATGTACCAGAGGGGTTGGCGGGAATGGTGTGTGTGTGTGTGTGTGTGGAGGCCATTATTGGAATACAGGGTTTTTAACCCAGAAGTGTGTCACCATCGCCGTCGTAAGACCCCTAAATAATAAATAAATAGCTTGAAAGTGATGAAGTATATTTATAAAAGTGATCAGCGACGTTTCTAGTGCCGATATTTAGTTTCGCGTCCACCGGGCCGGCCTAACCTTGGATTGCAGTGTTGGATGCAGTGATGGATTAGCGTGTGACGATAATGGCAAGTGAAGAAAGCCCTTGCTGAGATTAGCCGTAATTAGATATGTATGACGAAGGCAGTGGCTGTCTCCTTTTTGTGTTTTGAGAAGAATATAAGTTCGTAATTATTAAAACTGTGTTGGTGTTCCTTATTACCATACATTCAGTGTTATAGTATTGAACAGTACGAAATGGAAAGTAACAACTTCCGTAGCAGTCAACTCCGATTACCAGCCCCATTAGGTTCACGGTCATGTTAATAATAAATATTGGGCTACTATTCGATCAGATCAGGTCAGGATAGAAACGGAGGTGTTACAAAATATGTCGATTTCGTCGCTGTTCGTGTTGTACAAGGTGTACATAAATTATTTTTACAACTTAACACATTGATACGTTCAAAATTGTACTAGATGTTAACAAATGGTTTTCAATATTTGGTGAAGTAACTCATAAAGTTTCGTTTCCCCAGTCATACACGTCGAAGTGTGCATCATTAGTAGCGTGGATAATGGATAGTCTAAATTTTATTTCTTTTCATGAACGATTAAAGATCTCCATGGTAGGGTGACCAACTCTCCCTTAGTTCCAGGGATCTCCCGTATTTAGAGAAATTTGTTCATAATCTCCCGGCTCCCGTATTTTCAGGCTCAGTGGCCGTTTATCTCCCGTTTTTAACTTTATTTTTCTTATCATGTACCGGTATGTAAAAATATTTTAGACAGAGAAAGGAAGATGGTTTTTTGGTAGTGGTACTCATAAATTATTAGCCTCTGTTCTTGATTTAAATTTGAAATCTAGTAGTGAGAACAACTTCATTGAATTCTATGATTGTTTATATTATTACTTAGGTAGTAAATAAATAATTTAAAGAGTTTAATCCCACTATGTCTAAAAAGGGAATTGACATTCAATGACATGCATAAAGTTGTAGAATATCTTAAGCTGGATTGTATTAATGAAGATGACTTATAAGAGGAGTTTTGTAGTTCTACTGATGCAATCAAATGTGCTGTGTCTTTAGATGGTAATGTTAGCCAGAAATGGATACAGGTTTCTACAGCTTTCAAATCAAATAATGCTGATTTTGGAAACTTGGGTAAGCTGGTTTGTTTTGTTATGAGTATACCAGGAAGTAATGCTCACACTGAGATAGTATTTTCTCTTATGAATAATAAGTGGACTGATGTAAGGAACTGAAGTAGCACAAACTTAATCAAATCTCAACTACAAGTTGCCATGAATTTTCCTTATTCGTGTGGTGAATTCTTTGAATGTGCTAAAAGTAATGTAAAACTACTGAGGCAAAATATGTTGCAAAATATGTAATTGTAAAGTGTAAATAAATAGTCTACTTTTACAAATACTGCTTTGATTTTTGGCGAAATTTTGCCTTGCTATTGATCTCCCTTATTTTTTGTCAAGGATATAAGAATCTCCCTTATTTTCGTTTAGAAAAGTTGGTCACCCTACTCCATGGCGACGTATTCAGATGCACTGAAAATGCGTGCCTTGACTCCTGTAGTGTCTAACCTTGGTTCGGTACAACAGATCGTTTACAAAACCCCCACAGGAAGTCTTCTAATGATGTGAGGTCAGGGGACTGTAGTGGCCATCGAATTGGATCTTCTCGGTCAACCCACCTATCCGGAAACTTTTCATCTAGAAATTGACGGACATTTAGGGACCAGTGATGTGTATTCGTTTAATACTTTCTTTCCCTGAGCTATTGATTTTCGGCTGTGCTAGTTTTATTCTGTTGTTAGTTTGTAGTATAGACTGCTGGTAATTTTAAGGATTTGCAGTTCGGTTTCTGTGTTGGTTGCGTGGTGATTCTGTGCTGTTAGTTGATCTGCAAATTTTGAGTGTGAGCTATTGCTTTTCAATGCTCTAAGATGTTCTGCGTAACTGATTTTAAAATTCCTGCATCTTTGACCCATATGTACGCCCTGACAGCAGTTGCAAGTTAGTTGATATTAGGTCTGCAACTTTGCTTCCGCCGTTTTGGAAAAGACGGCATTAGTGGAAAGTAGTGGTGCAAGTCGTTCGTCGTAAGTGTCGTACTGTAAGCTTTGGCATTTGAGAACATAACGCCATCAAAACGAGGATAATGAAATGTAGTCGAATTAAGTCAGTTGATGCTGAGGGAATTAGATTAGGAAATGAGACACTTAAAGAAGTTAAGGAGTTTTGATATTTGGAGAGCAAAATTTCTGGTGATGGTCGAAGTAGAGAAGATATAAAATGTAGACTGGCAATGGCAAGGAAAGTGTTTCTCAAGAAGAGAAATTTGTTAACATCGAGTATAGATTTAAGTGTCAGGAAGTCGTTTCTGAAAGTATTTGTGTGGAGTGTAACCATATATGGAAGTGAAATGTGGACGATAAATAGTTTAGACAAGAAGAGAATAGAAGCTTTCGAAATGTAGTGCTACAGAAGAATACTGAAGATTAGATGGGTAGGTTACATAACTAATGAGGGGGTATTGATTAAAAGAGAAATTTGTGGCACAACTTGACTAGAAGAAGGAATCCATTGGTAGGGCACGTTTTAAGGCATCAAGGATTCACCAATTTAGTATTGGAGGGTAGCGTGGACGGTAAAAATCGTAGAGGGAGACCAAGAGATGAATACACTAAACAGATTCAGCAGGATGTAGGTTGCAGTAGGTACTGCGAGATGAAGAAGCTTCCACAGGATAGAGTAGCATGGAAAGCTGCATCAAACCAGTCTCAGGACTGAAGACCACAACAACAACAACAAATATCAGTCGAGTTTTGATTCCATAATGAAGTTATTCTGGACTGAATACGTCAACTTATGAGCCAAATTCTTGTCATCTGCGGGATGTTTTAATTTTCTGCTTTAATATGAAGAAATCTGCGGCTGAGGCTCATAAAAAGTTGGGTAAGACCTATGGTGAGACGCCTGTTGGTGACAGAACTTCGCAGAAAATCTTTTCCCTCCTTCAAGAATGGTGATTTTGACGGTGATGACCGGCATGATTGTGAAAGAGAGAAAGCTTTCGATGCTACTGGAACCGACGGGAACAATCACAGGAGATCTTTATCGAAAGCAATTGATTTGTTTGAGCCGAGCATTGAAAGACAATCGGCCACACTGCAGCGATAGACATGAAAAAAAGATTTTGCAGCATGACAGTGCACAACCCCATGTCGAAAATCCCGTCAAGATACACTTGGAAACGTTGAAATGGGAAGTTCTACCCCACCCGCTGTATTCTTCAGATATTCCTTCCTCTGACTGCCACCTTTCTCGATCTGTGACACACGACCTAGATAACTAGCACTTGCGGTCGTATGAACAAGTGCAAAATTGGATAGATTCATGGCTCCCCTCGAAAGATGTCCAGTTTATACACTGCGGGATTCGTATGCTGCTCTAAAGCTAGGAGAAAACAGTGGCCAACGATGGCCAATTCTTTGAATCGTAAATTTTTTGTAAGTTTTTCACAATAAAGGCTCGAACTTCGAGAAGAAACGGCGGAAGCAAAGTTGTAGACGTAGTATACTCCACACTAACTGTATTTACCAGTGTTGGTGTCGTTCCATCAAAGTCTATTCTGTATTGCGTTGTTGTTCCGTATGCTATGTTGAGCCCTCGTCTCTTTAGTATATTGGCCATGCTCTGTGTGACTTTGTTGAGTGATTATTTGCCATTTGTTGCTTGTTGTTGTTGTGGTCTTCAGTCCTGAGGCTGGTTTGATGCAGCTCTCCATGCTACTCTATCCTGTACAAGCTTCTTCATCTCCCAGTACCTACTGCAACCTACATCCTTCTGAATCTGCTTAGTGTATTCATTTCTTGGTCTCCCTCTACGATTTTTAACATCTACGATGCCCTCCAATGCTAAATTTGTGATCCCTTGATGTCTCAGAACATGTCCTACCAACCAGTCCCTTCTTCTTGTCAAGTTGTGCCACAAACTCCTCTTCTCCCAAATTCTATTCAATACCTCCTCATTAGTTATGTGATCTACCCATCTAATCTTCAGCATTCTTCTGTAGCACCACATTTCGAAAGCTTCTATTCTCTTCCTGTCCAAACTATTTATCGTCCATGTTTCACTTCCATACATGGCTACACTCCATACAAATACTATCAGAAACGACTTCCTGACACTTAAATCTATACTGGATGTTAACAAATTTCTCTTCTTCAGAAACGCTTTCCTTGCCATTGCCAGTCTACATTTTACATCTTCTCTACTTCGACCATCATCAGTTATTTTGCTCCCCATTATTTGTTGCTTAACGTCTGCTAATTTGTTGTGTATGTGTATGTGTTCTTTATGGTTACGTGTTGGATGTTTTTGTATTTTGTTTTTGTTTATCTACCGTCTTTGTGTCATACCTGTTGTCTAGTGCAGATTGTACTATTGTCTTCAGTTCTTCTGTATAATCATGTTTGTTCATGTGTGTTTTGTTCACTTTATGCAGTAAATACCTGAAACTCGCTTCTTTATAATTTATGGGATGACTGTATTAACTATGAATAAGGGTGCTGGTATGAAACTTCCTGGCTGATTAAAACTGTATGTCGGACCGAGACTCGAACTCAGGACCTTTGCCTTTCGCGGGCAAGTGCTCTACCAACTGAGCTACCCAAGCACGACTCACGCCCCGTCCTCATAGCTTTACTTCTGCCAGTATCTAGTCTCCTACATTCCAAACTTCGCAGAAGCTCTCCTGCATACCTTGCACAACTAGCACTCCTGGAAGAAAGGATATTGCGGAGACATGGCTTAGCCACAGGCTGGGGGGATGTTTCCAGAGTGATGTTTCCCGAGTTCGAGTCTCGGTCCTGCCGACCGGAGTGGCCGTGCGGTTCTAGGCGCTACAGTCTTGAGCCGAGCGACCGCTACGGTCGCAGGTTCGAATCCTGCCTCGGGCATGGATGTGTGTGATGTCCTTAGGTTGGTTAGGTTTAAGTAGTTCTAAGTTCAATGCTACTGATGATCTCAGAAGTTAAGTCCCATAGTGCTCAGAGCCATTTTGAGTCTCGGTCCGGCCCACAGTTTTAATCTGCCATGAAGTTTCATATCAGCGCACACTCCGCTGCAGAGTGAAAATCTCATTCTTGAAGGGTGCTGGTGATTGTAGGTCTTTTATAAATTGTGAGCTCATATTTGTTGTTCCTCTGATGTACGGTGAGATCTAGCAAATTAAGTTTTACATCTGCGTGTGTTTCAATGGTGAACTGTATTTATGTGTGGATTGTGTTTATGCCCTCATTAACTTCTTCTATAAAATTCTGCGCTTCATCTACACTCCTGGAAATTGAAATAAGAACACCGTGAATTCATTGTCCCAGGAAGGGGAAACTTTATTGACACATTCCTGGGGTCAGATACATCACATGATCACACTGACTGAACCACAGGCACATAGACACAGGCAACAGAGCATGCACAATGTCGGCACTAGTACAATGTATATCCACCTTTCGCAGCAATGCAGGCTGCTATTCTCCCATGGAGACGATCGTAGAGATGCTGGATGTAGTCCTGTGGAACGGCTTGCCATGCCATTTCCACCTGGCGCCTCAGTTGGACCAGCGTTCGTGCTGGACGTGCAGACCGCGTGAGACGACGCTTCATCCAGTCCCAAACATGCTCAATGGGGGACAGATCCGGAGATCTTGCTGGCCAGGGTAGTTGACTTACACCTTCTAGAGCACGTTGGGTGGCACGGGATACATGCGGACGTGCATTGTCCTGTTGGAACAGCAAGTTCCCTTGCCGGTCTAGGAATGGTAGAACGATGGGTTCGATGACGGTTTGGATGTACCGTGCACTATTCAGTGTCTCCTCGACGATTACCAGTGGTGTACGGCCAGTGTAGGAGATCGCTCCCCACACCATGATGCCGGGTGTTGGCCCTGTGTGCCTCGGTCGTATGCAGTCCTGATTGTGGCGCTCACCTGCACGGCGCCAAACACGCATACGACCATCATTGGCACCAAGGCAGAAGCGACTCTCGTCGCTGAAGACGACACGTCTCCATTCGTCCCTCCACTCACGCCTGTCGCGACACCACTGGAGGCGGGCTGCACGATGTTGGGGCGTGAGCGGAAGACGGCCTAACGGTGTGCGGGACCGTAGCCCAGCTTCATGGAGACGGTTGCGAATGGTCCTCGCCGATACCCTAGGAGCAACAGTGTCCCTAATTTGCTGGGAAGTGGCGGTGCGGTCCCCTACGGCACTGCGTAGGATCCTACGGTCTTGGCGTGCATCCGTGCGTCGCTGCGGTCCGGTCCCAGGTCGACGGGCACGTGCACCTTCCGCCGACCACTGGCGACAACATCGATGTAGTGTTGGGACCTCACGCCCCACGTGTTGAGCAATTCGGCGGTACGTCCACCCGGCCTCCCGCATGCCCACTATACGCCCTCGCTCAAAGTCCGTCAACTGCACATACGGTTCACGTCCACGCTGTCGCGGCATGCTACCAGTGTTAAAGACTGCGATGGAGCTCCGTATGCCACGGCAAACTGGCTGACACTGACGGCGGCGGTGCACAAATGCTGCGCAGCTAGCGCCATTCGACGGCCAACACCGCGGTTCCTGGTGTGTCCGCTGTGCCGTGCGTGTGATCATTGCTTGTACAGCCCTCTCGCAGTGTCCGGAGCAAGTATGGTGGGTCTGACACACCGGTGTCAATGTGTTCTTTTTTCCATTTCCAGGAGTGTAGTATGCAGATTATATCGCCTACATATGTGTACCAATATCTTATTTTGTATTGCTTTGGCTTTACTATTTTGTCAAAACATTAGATTGTTTTTAATACTCCTAAGTGATGAAAGTATCAGGACATAAAAATTATGGATGGCAGCACGACAGGTCGAACACTAGATTGCCGTACAAATTTTGAGCAGTAGCCATGATATGGAAACGGCAGTGCTCCTATTGTCATACGAAATCACAATCTACATTCATGCTCATAAATTGAGGACATTGCTGACACATGGTGAAACAACGCTCTGGCGGGCTGTTTGCGGGTTTAAATCACCTCAGGGTATGACCATGCGGTGCATTTGACCTGCGGTCGTCGCACGTTATGAGGGGTAGAGCACTAGGGCGACTGAAGGCTGGTCAAACACAGCACGTCGTAGTGACCTCAAGATTATGGCAACGATTCCTGCAGACAGAAAACGTGTCCAGGCGCTACAGTACGGGACGTCCACAGTGTACAACACCACAAGAAGACCGATATCTCACCATCAGTGCCCGCAGACGGCCACGGAGTACTGCAGGTAGTCTTGCTCGGGACCTTACTGCAGCCACTGGAACAGTTGTCTCCAGACACACAGTCTGCAGACGATTGAACAGACACGATTTATTCGACAGGAGACCTGCAACGTGCATTCCACTGACTCCTGGTCACAGGAGAGCCCGTAAAGCCTGGTGTCAAGAACACAGTACATGGTCATTGGAACAGTGGTCCCAGGTTATGTTTACGGACATGTCAAGGTATAGTCTGAACAATGATTCTCGCCGGGTTTCCATCTGGCGTGAACCAGGAACCAGACACCAACCTCTTAATTTCCTTGAAATGGACCTTTATGGAGGTCGCGGTTTGATGGTGTGGGGTCTGATTATGATTGGTGCACGTACACACCCGCATGTCTTTGACAGAGGAACTGTAACACGTGAGGTGTATTGAGACGTCATTTAGCACAAGTATGTCCATCTATTCAGGGGTGCAATGGGTCCCACCTTCCTACTATTGCCGGCCGCTATAGCCGATTGGATCTACGCGCTTGAATGCCGAACCGCACGTCTGCTACGGCCGCAGGTTCGAATCCTGCTTCGGGCATGGATGTGTGCGATGTCTTTAGTTTGTTAGGTTTAAGTAGTTCTAAGTCAAGGGGACTGATGACCTCAGATGTTCAGTTCCATAGTGCTCAGAGCCATTTGAACCATTTTTGAACCTCCTAATGGATGATAACCCACGGCCCCACTCAGCCGCCATCGTGGAGGATTACCTTGAAACAGAATGGAGTGGCCTGCCTTTTCTCCAGACCTAAACCCCATCGAACACGTCTGGGATGCTCTCGGTCGACGTATCGCTGCAGGTCTTCAAACCCCCACGACACTTCAGGAGCTCCGACAGGCACTGGTGCAAGAATGGGAGGCTATACCCCAGCAGCTGCTCGACCACCTGATCCAGAGTATGCCAACCCGTTGCGCGGCCTGTGAACGTGTATATGGTGCCTGGCAGAGGGTTCATCGCACCATTTTCATACTACTTCTCTACCATTCTACTCTCGAAAGGCGCGTGCGAAGAAGGAACACCTAAATCTTTCCGTTCGAGCTCTGATTTCTCCTATTATATAGCGATGATCGTTTCTCCCTACGTAGGTGGGTGACAACAAGATATTTACGCATTTGGAAGAGAAAGTTGGTGATCGAAATTTCGTAAATAGATCTCGCCGCAAAAAAGACCGCTTCTGTTTCAGTGACTGCTACCCCAACTCGCGTATCGTATCAGTGACACTCTCACCCCTATTGCGCCATAAGACGAAACGAGCTGCCCCTCATTGCACTTTTTCGATGTCCTCCGTCAATCCTACCTGGTAAGGATGCCACACTGCGCAGCAATATTCCAGCTGAGGACGGACAAGATTAATGTAGACTGTCTCTTTAGTGGGTTCGTCGCATCTTCTACCAACAAAGCGCAGTCTTTGTTTCGCCTTCCTCACAATATTATCTGTGTGCACTTTCCAATTTATGTTGCTCATAATTGTAATTCCTATGTATTTAGTCGAATTGACAGGCCTTAGATTTGTGCGGTTTATCGTATACCCAAAACTCAACAAATTTTTTGTTTTGTTTTTTTTTTTTGTTTTTTTTTTTTAGTATCCATGTGCATGACCTCGCACTTTTCTTGGTTTAGTGCCAATTGTCACTTTTCGCACAACACAGAAATTCTCCCTAGATCATTTTGTAACTGGAATTGAAAAATGGTTCAAATGGCACTCAGCACTATGGGACTTAACTTCTGAGGTCATCAGTCCCCTAGAACTTAGAACTACTTAAACCTAACTAACGTAAGGACATCACACACATCCATGCCCGAGGCAGGATTCGAACCTGCGAGCGTAGCGGTCGCGCGGTTCCAGACTGTAGCGCCTAGAACCGCTCGGCCACCCCGGCCAGCAACTGGAATTGATCGTCTGATGATTTTACTAGACGGTAAATTACAGCGTCATCTGAAAACAATCTAAGCGGGCTGCTCAGATTATCACCTAGATCGTTTATATAAATCAGGAAGAGCAGAGGGCCTATGACACTACCTTGCGGAACGACAGATATCACTTCTGTTCTTCTTGATGATTTGCCGTCTATCATTACGAACTGTGACCTATCTGAGAGGAAATCACGAATCCAGTCACACAACTGAGACAATACTGCATATGCACGCAGTTTCATTAATAGTCGCTTGAGAGGAACGGTATCAAAAGCCTTCTTGAAATCTATGAATATAGAACTGATCTGAGATCCCTTGTCGAAAGCACTCTTTACTTCATGGGAATAAAGAGCTAGCTGTGTTGCACATGAACGATATTTTCTGAATCCGTGTTGTTTATGTATCAATAAGTCATTTTCTTCAAGGTGATTCATAATGTTCGTGTGCATCATATGCTCCAAAATCCTACGGCAAATTGAGGTCAGTGACATGGGTCTGTAATTGTGGGTTACTCCTATTTCCTTTCTTGAATATTGGTGTGACCTGTGTCCAGACCTTAGGAACAGACCTTTCGTCAAGTGAGAGGATGTATATGATTGCTAAGAAAGGCGCTATTGTGTCTGCATTGTGAGGAACCTGATCTGGACCGGAAGATTTACTTTTCTTAAGTTGTTTGAGTTTTTTCACAACACCTAAGATATCTACTTTTATGTCACTCATGCTACCAACTTTTCTGGTTTCGATTTCTGGAATATTTACTTCCTCTTCTTTCGTGAAGAAATTACGGAAAACTGTATTTAGTGACTCCTCTTTAGTGGCACCATCATCGGTGCGCAGTGACTGTATTGACTGTCAGTGGAAAGCACGCATCTACATCTCCATCCATACTCCGCAAGCCAGCTGACAGTATGTGGCGGAGGGTACTTTGAATACCTCAATCGGTTCTCCCTTCTATTCCAGTCTCGTATTGTTCGTGGAAAGAAAGATTGTCGGTATGCCTCTGTGTGGACTCTAATATCTGATTTTATCCTCATGGTCTCTTCGCGAGATATAAGTAGGAGGCAGCAATATACTGCTTGACTCCTCGGTGAAGGTACGTTCTCGAAACTTCAACAAAATCCCGTACCGAGCTACTAAGCGTCTCTCCTGCAGAGTATTCCACTGGAGTTTATCTATAATCTCCATGACGCTTTCGCGATTACTAAATGATCCTGTAACGAAGCGCGCTGCTCTCCGTTGGATCTTCTCTATCTCTTCTATCAACCCTATCTGGTACGGATCCCACACTGGTGGGCAATATTCAAGCAGTGGGCGAACAAGTGTACTGTAACCTACTTCCTTTGTTTTCGGACTGCATTTCCTTAGGATTCTTCCAATGATTCTCAGTCTGGCATCTGCTTTACCGACAATTCATTTTATGTGGTCTTTCCATTTTAAATCACTCCTAATGCCTACTCCCAGACACTTATGGAATTAACTGCTTGCAGTTGCTGACCTGCTATATTGTAGCTAGTTGATAAAGAATCTTTCTATGTATTGGCAGCACATTACACTCATCTGCATTGAAATTCAATTGCCATTCCCTGCACCATGCGTCAATTCGTTGCAGATCCTCCTGCATTTCAGTACAATTTTTCATTGTTACAACCTCTCGATATACTACAGCATCATCCGCAAAAAGCCTCAGTGAACTTACGATGTTATCCACAAGGTCATTTATATATATATTCTGAATAGCAACGGTCCTACGACACTCCCCCGCGGCACACCTGAAATGACTCTTACTTCGGAAGACTTGTCTCCATTGTGAATGACATGCTGCGTCCTGTTATCTAGCAACTCCTCAATCCAGTCACACAATTGGTTTGATAGTCCATATGCTTTTACTTTGTTCTTAAATGACTGTGGGGAACTGTATCGAACGCCTTGCGGAAGTCAAGAAACACGGCATCTACCTGGGAACCCGTGTCTATGGCCCTCTGAGTCTCGTGGACGAATAGCGCGAGCTGGGTTTCACACGATCGTCTTTTTCGAAACCCATGCTGATTCCTACAAAGTAGATTTCTAGTCTCGAGAAAAGTCATTATACGTGTTCCAAAATTCTACAAAAGGGCTCTGAGCACTATGGGACTTAACTTCTACGGTCATCAGTCTTCTAGAACTTAGATCTACTTCATCCTAACTAACCTAAGGACATCACAACACCCATGCCCGAGGCAGGATTCGAACATGCGACCGTAGCGGTCGCGCGGTTCCAGACTGTAGCGCCTAGAACCGCTCTGCCATCCCCAGCCGGCCAAAATTCTATAATTGATTGACGTTAGAGTTATAGGTCTATAGTTCTGCACATCTGTTCGACGTCCCTTCTTGAAAACGAGGATGACCTGTGTCCCTTTCCAATCCTTTGGAACGCTACGCTCTTCTAGAGACCTACGGTACACCTCTGCAAGAAGTGGGGGCACGTCCCTTCGCGTACTCTGTGTAAAATCGATCTGGTATCCCATCAGCTCCAGCGGCATTTCTTTTGAGCGATTTTATTTTTCTATCCCTCTGTCAGGGTCTATACAAAGGCGATGTACTTGAGGACAATATTATTGAAATGGAAGAGGATGTAGATGAAGATGAATTGGGAGATACGATACTGCGTGAAGAGTTTGACAGAGCACTGAAAGACCTGAGTCGAAACAAGGCCCCGGGAGTAGACAACATTCCATTGGAACTACTGACGGCCTTGGGAGAGCCAGTTCTGACAATACCATCTGGTGAGCAAGATGTATGAGACAGGCGAAATACCCTCAGACTTCAAGAAGAATATAATAATTCCAATCCCAAAAAAAGCAGGTGTTGACAGATGTGCAAATTACCGAAATATCAGTTTAATAAGCCACAACTGCAAAATACTGACGCGAATTATTTACAGACGAATGGAAAAACTGGTAGAAGCCGACCTCGGCGAAGATCAGTTTGGATTCCTCAGAAATGTTGGAACACGTGAGGCAATACTGACCCTACGACTTAACTAAGAAAATAGATTAAGGAAAGGCAAACCTACATTTCTAGTATTTGTAGACTTAGAGAAAGCTTTTGACAATGTTGACTGGAATACTCTCTTTCAAATTCTAAAGGTAGCAGGGGTAAAATACAGGGAGCGAAAGGCTATTTACAATTTGTACAGAAACCAGATGGCAGTTATAAGAGTCGAGGGGCATGAAAGGGAAGCAGTGTTTGGGAAGGGAGTGAGACAGGGTTGTAGCCTCTCTCCGATGTTATTCAATCTGTATATTGAGCAAGCAGTAAAGGAAACAAAAGAAAAATTTGGAGTAGGTATTAAAATCCAGGGAGAAGAAATAAAAACTTTGAGGTTCGCCGATGACATGGTAATTCTGTCAGAGACAGCAAAGGACTTGGAAGAGCAGCTGAACGGAATGGACAGTGTCTTGAAAGGAGGGTATAAGATGAACATCAACAAAAGTAAAACGGGGGATAATGGAATGTTGTCAAATTAAGTCGGGTGATGCTGCGGAAATTAGATTAGGAAATGAGACGCTTAAAGTAGTAAATGAGTTTTGCTATTTGGGGAGCAAAATAACTGATGATGGTCGAAGTAGAGAGGATATAAAATGTAGACTGGCAATGGCAAGGAAAGCGTTTCTGAAGAAGAGAAATTTGTTAACATCGAGTATAGATTTAAGTGTCAGGAAGTCGTCTCTGAAAGTATTTGTATGGAGTGTAGCCATGGTTGGAAGTGAAACATGGACAATAAATAGTTTGGACAAGAAGAGAATAGAAGCTTTCGAAATGTGGTGCTACAGAAGAATGCTGAAGATTAGATGAGTAGATCACATAACTAATTAGGAGGTGTTGAATAGGATTGGGGAGAAGAGTAGTTTGTGGCACAACTTGACTAGAAGAAGGGATCGGTTCGTAGGACATGTCTTGAGGCATCAAGGGATCACAAATTTAGCATTGGAGGGCAGCGTGGAGGGTAAAAATCGTAGAGGGAGACCAAGAGATGAATACACTAAACAGATTCAGAAGGATGTAGGTTGCAGTAGGTACTGGGAGATGAAGGAGCTTGCACAGGATAGAGTAGCATGGAGAGCTGCATCAAACCAGTCTCAGGACTGAAGACAACAACAACAACATCCCTCTGTCGTCTATTTCGATATCTACCAGCAGCAGGGCGTCCAGCTCGGAGCTCTCCTTGGAGTAACCGGTTCGTTGAGTCGCCGTGCCGCTCAGATTGCTGCTGCAGATGCAGTACGGTGCACCAGAGCGATGCGCCCAACACGACGGTGTTCCCTCTTGGTAGTGCCACGTGGCAGTCTAGCTCTCGGTGTTCTTAGGGTCGTACATTTTCGTGACCGCCGACCGCCGCTGCCGGCAATGGTGCACAGTGGCTACACTGCTGCCAAGTCTTTCTGCACTACTGCAGAACGAACATCCAGTTTCTCGTAGTCCTATTACACGATCTCGTTGAAACTCAGTGAGTTGCTGATAATGGCGTCTTTGTTGCCTTAAGGCAGGGGCGGGCAGGAATCCTGCACGTGTGCGGTGCACTTGCACGCGTGCAGTTAACAGGTGTTCTGCGTGCACACAGGGGCAAGCTGCCCATCCGCTTGTCTCCCCTCCCCACCATACCGTCTCTCCGCTTCTTCCTCTGTAATGCGTTTTGTTTCCTGGCCTGCTTTATTGAATGAAGGAATAAGGTTAGTACGAGTGCTTGAAAGAAATCATGGTTTGAAAGAGTACCTATTACCTACGATACGTTGTATTTAATTATCATAGGTGGAGTTTACAATACGTTTAATGTCTGGAACAAAATTTCTACATACAGACAAACGCAAACAGTTACCGACATTTTCATTACTGATGTTTACTCTTAACCGAGACTTATTAATTTTCATAACAGAAAAAAATCTCTCGCAAACGTATGTCGAGCCAAACATATTATCTTCGCGGCTTCACGATGGAGACGAGGAAACTCTTGCTGTGGAAAGTTGTGATAAAAATCTATTGCACGTCTTACTAAAAGGAACTTGTCTCTCATACAAGAATTACGCTGTAGAATCTACAGTGTAGATCTGTTAATTCCATTTGCAAATTGGGATGAATATCATCTACAGAAAGAGAAAATTGTCTCGAGAACTATTCAAAACCTTGGGATAAGTATGATATATCCCCAAATCGCTTGAGAATTTCCTCTTTTATTGCACTAAGTACGGGAACATATTGAAATTTATTATATAGGCGTTCAATAATAAACTTCCGCTCATCAGCGAGAATACTGTCATTTCGAATTTTCACGTTTTTGAACAAAGAAAAAATGATTCTCCCATTCCTTTTTAAAAGATAGCAATTCCTTTTTAAAAGATAGCAAATCTCCACTTCTTCGTTTCCTTGATTCACTCTGCATTTTCCGGTTCTTGAAATACAACGTTCACTACGTAGTGGTCGCTTCGCTTCAAAGGCCACAGCTTAGCCTGGTACTACACTGCCGCACCCTGCCAGCTGTCACCACAGTCCCATTCGACGATTGCACGCGAGCAGCACACGTGCAGCGCTGTGTGCACATGAGCCGCGTGCAACGTTTGCCCGCCCCTGCCTTAAGGGGAGGTTTACTATCTTTTTTCCGGAGCGGGAAGGAGCGCCTTGTCCCAGCCACGAATCCGTCCGGCGGACTTGTGTCGAGGTCCGGTGAGCCAGCCAGTTTGTGGATGGTTTTTAGGCGGTTTTCAATCTGATTCGGCGAATGCCGGCTAGTTCCCCTTATTCCGCCTCAGCTACACTACGTCGGCGATTGCTGCGTGAACAAGGGGGGTTACAGTCGTCTGATGTGAAACATTCCCTGGGGGGGGGGGGGGGGCGGTTCCTTCTGGGGCCGAACCGCGCAATAACACTGGGTTCTGTGTGGGGCGGCGGAGGGGTGAAGTGGACTGCGGTAGTCGACTTGGGGTTGTGGACCACTGCGGCTTAGGCGGGAACGGAGATTCTCCGTCGCTTCTAGGTCCCCGGTTAATATACAACATACTATCTTTTCGTTCAAAAATTCGATTTTTTTAATTCTGTTTTTTGGATCGATAAAAGTGTTTAGAATCCACCCGTGGAACGGTTTTTTCGAATAAGGAACGGAAATGTTTCTTATTCGCGGTTGAACAAAAAAATGCACGAGTTTTTTTCTTTCGGAGGACGAGTTATAGGAAGAGTACTTGGGAGGAAACACCCAAAATTCAAATGAAAGTTTGAACGCGTATGTTTGGGAAAGTTTGAACGCGTGTGTTTGGAAGTTAGCCCCCAAGCATTTGCATTCTGGTGCGAAGACTGTGGAGATTGCGACTTTCCTGACAGTGAGCAGCTTCAACGAAGGGCATTCAGCAATTCTGAAGACCATGACAACGATGGACGTCGCCCTGGGATTCTATTCGACGCAGTTCGCCAAGCATTCTGACGACCACCTGATTCGAGCGGCCGAAAACCGCTTGTCACCGGCCGCACGAGCGGCTCTGGAGCAGCGCAGGATGGCCCAGATGGAGCAGAACGCCCTCTATGAGGAAGAGGAAGATCTAGTTTATGGACCCGGAATAGCAGATCGAACGTACCCTGCATAATATTGCATTTACATGTAGTCAAAACTTCAAACGCGTTTTTCTCGAAATGACGTTTTTTCATCGCGCTGTATGGTAACTTCAAATCTACTGAACCGATTGGCATGATTCTTTCCGACGAAGCTAACTAAATTGTCTAGGAGTTGTACAACTTTTATTCCGATCCATCAACTATAAATATTTTTACGTGGCCGACTAAGTCGAAAAATCCATGAAAAGAAACCTATTTTTTTTCAAATCGCCACCACTTTGTTTCCTACGGTCCGAATAAGCGAGGTACAACTCTTAAAGAATCTTACATACTTCGCTAACGTCAACTCAATTTTGATTTCAGACGAGCCGGCTGACCTGTGACATACCGCGCGTGGAGGTCTACATCGAAATTTTGTTCCGTTCTGACGGCACTTCCTCCTTTGCTCTTAGACATTTCCGGTCGAAAGAATTCCAGTTTGCAGAGGAAATATCAATAAACATTTTGACCAAATTTCACACTGATATCTATAACACATCCCGAGAAAAAAATTCTCAAAAAACATGTTTTTTTTCGGGCCAAAGATAGTAAACCTCCTCTTAAAGGGACTATTTACTAACATCATCTCACTACGTACAATCTCAATGTAAATAACTCTCACGACCGTTACAGCGAGTGTTTAAATCAAACGAGATTTGTATGCTCATAGTGACGTCACTCTTATACGAATGGTGTGAAATTTCAATAGATACCATCTTTTAGCTGTAGAATCACCTACAAACTTTTGTTTATGTCGCACAACTTGCTCTCGGTATTGCGATTTTCTTTTGTGTCAGTGTACTATACAGTGGTCATTAACTTGTGCATGTATAGCCCATTCCCCCTAGTATACAGTCGCCTGTTGACTAAAAGATATTTGGGTCATCACTTATTACTTCAAGAACAGACAACAAAAGGTGATTCCTCAAGGCAGTGAGAACGGTTGTGAGGTGGCGTCTCAATTTCCAGGCGTTTAGGTGTTATGGAAAGCCCATGGTCAGGATCTTCTTCAAAAACAGAATGCTGCTATTATGACAGTATCTACTGTATGTGGAAGTTCAACACCAAAAATTAGTGTACTTTACTTATTTTCACTCGCTTCCGACACACGGAATTATATTCTGGGGTAGCTCTTCCCAGTCACCAAGGGTATTTTCTGGTCAGAAACGGGCGGGTCTAGCAATTTTTTGTGAACACTATACCCATGAACTAACAGATTTCACTCGAATATTGGTCGATAGAAATCCAATCTCCATTGGATCGCACATCGTGCTCTTGAGCATAAAGGCTTACACCATTCTGCAGCATCCATTTTCGGGTAGTTACCGCAATAATTAAAAATTCCTATGAATAAGCCTTGCAGTTCCAAATGTAAACAGAAGAATGTACTCGTGGCTGACTTCTTCCATTCCGTCGACGAGTTCCTGAAGAAAATTTAAGCTACTTCCTGTGTGATATTGTTCATTATGCTACAATACACTTAGCAGCTTGTCTCCTGCATAGGATTCGTGTGCGATTCATTTCCTTTGTTATCAAATTTTCTGGTGTAATTTTATACACTGACTCGTTCCATGACTAAGACGAAAATTGATCCTACGAACTAGATATCGCACTTCGGCAAGAACAGTGACACAACTCAAAAATACTATATTTGAGAAAAATCGAATTAAGAATTGTATAAAACTTATATTGAAATAGTGTGTGCTGGGCTTCGTGACCGAGCGGTTCTAGGCGCTACAGTCTGGAACCGCGCTGCTGCTACGGTCGCATGTTCGAATCCTGCCTTGGGCATGGATGTGTGTGATGTCCTTAGGTTAGTTAGGTTTAAGTAGTGTCATTTGAACCAAATAGTATGCTCTTCAAATTTCAAATGAGTAATGTTGGCAGTAAATCTCATAGTTTGTACAGTAGTAATATGGACATATAGTTCTGTAACTGTCGAAAGTGAGGTATTATTAGTTAGTTATTAATTAATTCTTTGAGTCGTGTCACCTTTATTGATCTCCAGAAAACTTTTTTGGTTTGTTTACGCCCTCATGTAAAGCTTTTGCAACTTTTCCACCACAAAGAATATACATTTTTTTACGTACCGTGATGTAATACGACAATCGAACCTCCATCAGGAAAAACTCGTACTTCAGTTAAAATAAAAAATGAAAAATGTTCAAGTTATTATAGTAGAAAAATACAAAATACAGAATTATAATTTATGAAACTGAATACAAGTTAATAACGAAAATCAATTAGGTACAATTTAAGGAAAAAAGTTTATGAAAACACAAAATTATGAATGGGCTTAAATGACGCAGGAATAATTTTCACTGAGAAAAGCAATTCAATATGAGCGTTCTTCATAGCAGAAATTCAATTCCTATGATTTTTCCTTGTACTCTGCAACACACAAAATTTCGTAATATTTATGATACGTGTCATCGTCAAATCGGTGTCTGTTTCTTCAGACATGGATGCATGCATATCTGAAGGACATTGTAATGTAAGATACAGACGTTGTATAAACACAGATGTTATAAAAGTCAATTATATTAAAAATTACGTTCAACTTATACGCGAAATGTTTCAGAACTCGGAGTGGGCGGCACTTCTTGAACGAGTCGTGAACACCTGCCAATAGCAAGGCTGAAATGATACTGTTCTTAGCGTAACGCACAATGAAGTAGCCGACAACAAAACTGATACAACTGTCCTGAAGTGGAGAAACTGTGAGAGATATATGTGAAGTTTTTTGTGCACACAAATTTTTCAGTGACAAAAACAAAAACTTGTTGTTTTTTCACTTGTCACTCTTCTTGTAGGGGTGTGATATGTAACTGATTTTCACATTTGGTCTCAGTGGTGAGTAGAAGGCTGTGTAAACGTTGACATTAGCTGGGGGCTGTGGAACGTCGGGTCGGCAGGCACTGAGTGTCCCATGGTGAGGGGGAAGGACAAGAGGTGACTGTAACAGCGTGTGCCACGCCACACCCCACCCAACTACACTACACTACACTGTGCTGTTAGGAGCGCGGCGGTCCCCAAAGCACGCCATTGTCGGGCCTATGGCGGGCCACACCTTGGCCCCCGGGCGCCATTAAAACCCGAGCAGCTGCCGTTTAGGTGCTGAATTATTGGCGACCCTGCCAGGACGGTTATTAGCGCAGAGCCGCCCCACGGTGGCTCTACACGGCGGCGCTCAGCGCTGTCCCCGTAAATGTCCTCTCCTCTCCTCTCCTCTCCTCACTGTTACAAAGAACTGACTCAGTTACTGGAAATAAAGTCCACCTGTTAGGAAAAACACTGTTGCTTCATACACATCCAAACACGTTTCAGCACCTTTGTCCAATTGTTAGTGGATTTTTCTCTTCTCAAATCTGTAGAATATCAGTATGTTTTAAATGATAATTAGGCATAAAAGAGTTACTGTTTGTTATTGTCATTACCTTAATATTATGTAATGGGGTTATGCACTAAATTATAATAGCAAATGCAATAAGACAGTATTTAACACATTAAAGGAACTGTTGAGGAAAGACGGCACAAATCGATAAACTCACATACACACATAGAAAGAGAGAGAGAGAGAGAGAGAGAGAGAGAGAGAGAGAGAGAGAGAGGTAAACAAAATACAAATTTGTTTTATCAAAGTTAAAAAGTGTTATTTACAAACGAAATGCTGCAAAATATGTGTAGTGTTTGTGTAAGCTTCTCAACATCTAATGGGAACGCAAATGAAAAAGGATTTGTGAAAACTCAATGTAAGTAACCGCTAATATAGTGGGGAAATATTTTTGCTCAACGACACTATATTTAGACATACGTGCTGTATTAACTTGCCCAATAATTCGCATTAAAGTCATTCACTTGCAGATGACAAGCTAACAGTAAGCAATAACATAACCCTATAATCTAAAATTAAGGTTCTGGTGACACTATATATATATACAGGGTGAGTCACCTAACATTACCGCTGGATGTATTTAGTAAACCACATCAAATACTAACGAATCGATTCCACAGACCGAATGTGAGGGGAGGGGCTAATGTAATTGGTTAACACAAACCTACGTTTTTTTAAATGGAACCCCGTTAGTTTTGTTAGCACATCTGAACATATAAACAAATACGTAATCAGTGCCGTTTGTTGCATTGTAAAATGTTAATTACATCCGAAGATATTGTAACCTAAAGTTGACGCTTGAGTACCACTCCTCCGCTGTTCGATCGTGTGTATCGGAGAGCACCGAATTACGTAGGGATCCAAAGGGAACGGTGATGGACCTTAGGTACAGAAGAGACTGAAACAGCACATTACGTCCACATGCTAACACCTTTTTATTGGTCTTTTTCACTGACGCACATGTACATTACCATGAGGGGTGAGGTACACGTACACACGTGGTTTCCGTTTTCAATTACGGAGTGGAATAGAGTGTGTCCCGACATGTCAGGCCAATAGATGTTCAATGTGGTGGCCATCATCTGCTGCACACAATTGCAATCTCTGGGGTAATGAATGTCGTACACGCCGCTGTATATCTGGTGTAATGTCGCAGCAGGCTGCCACAATATGTTGTTTCATATCCCCTGGGGTTGTAGGCACATCACGGTACACATTCTCCTTTAACGTACCCCACAGAAAGAAGCCCAGTGGTGTAAGATAAGGAGAAACACGGTCGTCATCGTAAACATGTCCCTGCAGATGCTGCTCGCCGACCGTGGCCCGTGTCTGTTACAACACGCAACTGAACGTCGGAGGTTTCAAGCGTCAACTTTAGGTTACAATATCTCCGGATGTAATTAACATTTTACAATGCAACAACGGCAATGATTACGTATTTGTTTATATGTTCAGATGTGCTAACAAAACTAACGTGGTTCCATTTAAAGAAACGTAGATTTGTGTTAAAAAACATACTTCCTTGCATTTTTGTATGGTTTGTATCAAACAATTACACTAGCCCCTCATACTTCCGTGCATTTTTGTATGGTTTGTATCAAACAATTACACTAGCTCCTTCCGGACTGAAGCGCCTAGAACCGCTCGGACACAGCGGCCGGCTTGTTTGGTCAGTGCAAGTTTTGCAATTGATTTTAAACTAACTTCTCGATTAGCTAGAGAATTAAAACTCTCAATACATCCCAGATCCGACTGACGATGCAATATTAACTTGCTTCCTCGTCCGGTGTGTGGTGCAAGGTACGAGGTGCATTCAAGTTCTAAGGCCTCCGATTTTTTTTCTAATTAACTACTCACCAGAAATCGATGAAACTGGCGTTACTTCTCGACGTAATTGCCCTGCAGACGTACACATTTTTCACAACGCTGACGCCACGATTCCATGGCAGCGGCGAAGGCTTCTTTAGGAGTCTGTTTTGACCACTGGAAAATCGCTGAGGCAATAGCGGCACGGCTGGTGTATGCGCGGGCACGGAGAGTGTCTTTCATTGTTGGAAAAATCAGTCACTAGGAGCCAGGTCAGGTGAGTAGGGAGCATGAGGAATCACTTCAAAGTTGTTATCACGAAGAAACTGTTGCGTAACGTTAGCTCGATGTGCGGGTGCGTTGTCTTGGTGAAACAGCACACGTGGAGCCCTTCCCAGACGTTTTTGTTGCAGTGCAGGAAGGAATTTGTTCTTCAAAACATTTTCGTAGGATGCACCTGTTACTGTAGTGCCCTTTGGAACGCAATGGGTAAGGATTACGCCCTCGCTGTCCCAGAACATGGGCACCCATCATTTTTTCAGCACTGGCGGTTACTCGAAATTTTTTTGGTGGCGGTGAATCTGTGCGCTTCCATTGAGCTGACTGGCGCTTTGTTTCTGGATTGAAAAATGGCATCCACGTCTCATCCATAGTCACAACCGACGAAAAGAAAGTCCCATTCATGCTGCCGTTACACGTCAACATTGCTCGGCAACATGCCACACGGGCAGCCGTGTGGTCGTCCGTCAGCATTCGTGGCACCCACCTGGGTGAAACTTTTCACATTTTCAGGTCGTCATGCAGGATTGTGTGCACAGAACCTACAGAAATGCCAACTCTGGAGGCGATCTGTTCAACAGTCGTTCGGCGATCCCTCAAAACAATTCTCTCCACTTTCTGGATCATGTCGTCAGACCGGCTTGTGGAATCGGTTCGTCAGTATTTGATGTGGTTTACGAAATATATCCAACGGTAACGTTAGGTGACTCACCCTGTATATATATATATATATATATATATATATATATAGTCTATGTTGTAGACATGCATATTCAAATATAGAGGAATGTACATGGTCTGAATATGGCGCTGCGATCGGCAACGCCTCTGTAAGACAACAAGTGTCTGGTGCAGTTGTTAGATCGATTACTGCTGCTACAATGGCAGGTTGTCAAGATTTAAGTGAGTATGAACGTGGTGTTATAGTCGGTGCACGAGTGATGGGTCAGAGCATCTCCGAGGTGGTAATGAAGTGGGGATTTTCCCATACGACCATTTTATTAGTGTACTGTGAATATCAGGAATCCAGTAAAACCTCAGGTCTTCGTCATCGCTGCGGCCGGAAAAAGATCCTGCAAAATCGGGACCAACGACGACTGAAGAGAATCGTTGAATGTGACAGAAGTGAAAATTGGTGCAGTTTTTAATGCTGGGCCATCAACAAGTGTCAGCGTGCGAACCATTGAAGGAAACACTATCGATATCGGCTTTCGGAGCCGATGGCCCACATTTATACCCTTCATGACTAGACGACACAGAGCTTTACACCTCGCCTGGGCCTGTCAACACCGACATTGGACCGTTGATGACTGGAAACATGTTGCCTGGTCGGACGAGTCTCGTTTCAAATTGTATTGTGCGGATGGACGTGTACGGGTATGGAGACAACCTCATGAATCCATGGACCCTGCATGTCAGCAGGGGACTGTTCAAGCCGGTGGAGGCTCTGTAATGGTGTGGGGTGTGTGCGCAATTGGAATGATACGGGACCCCTGATATGTCTAAATACAACTCTGGCATGTAACACGTATGTAAGCATCCTGTCTGATCACCTGCATCCATTCATGTCCATTGTGTATTCCGACGGACTTGGGCAATTCCAGCAAGACAATGCGACATCTCAAACGTCCAGAATTTCTACAGAGAGGCTCCAATAACTCTCTTCTAAAGGTTAAACACTTGTGGTGACTACGAAACTCCGTAGACACTAACGTTATTGAGCATATCTGGCATGCCTTGTAACGTGCTGTTCAGAATAGATCTCCACCCCCTTGTGTTCTTGCGTATTTATCGAGATTCTGTAGGATTCATGGTGTCGGTTCGCTCCAGAACTACTTCACACATTAGTCGAGTCCGTGCCACGTCGTGTTGCGGCACTTCTGCGTGCACGCGGGGCCCCTAAACGATATTAGGCGGGTGTACCAGTCTCTTTGGCTCTTCAGTGTGTATAAACATATAATCATTTTATGTAGTATTCTCATAGACTTCACGAATGGAAAAGCAAGGCTCGTGAGTGCTGACATACCAGCTCGTGTTTTTCTCAGTTTGTGGAATGTGGTGGGGCGTGGCACATGCAAATCTTCGGCAGTTGTTTGACGATAGTGGAATTCCGTGAGGTTTCTCAATAGATCGTCTCACGGGCAGCAGTCACGCGAGTAAGCTGCTTAGAGTGTCTCTTAAGGCACAGAAAAGTGCCTTTCAAACGCTTGCTAGCCACAAGAGGTTCTGAGAGAGATGAATAAAGCCAATAGGCGGTGCAGAAGACGCCGGCCACTGTGGCCGAGCGGTTCTTGGTGCTTCAGTCCGGAACCGCGCTGCTGCTACGGTCGCAGGTTCGATTCCTGCCTCGGGCATGGATGTGTGTGTTGTCCTTAGGTTAGTTGGGTTTAAGTAGTTGTAAGTTCTAGGGGACTGATTGTTGTGGGTTGGCAGGAGAGCCAACACCGGTATGAGAGGAAGCCGAAAGGCACGCGTTTTAGCTCACGCAGGCTGGCGTGAGGTCTGGAACAGGTCAAGGGAATTAGACTTTAGCAAAAAAGGACGTAGCTGTGGAATACTTAACTTTAATCCATAAATGGTGAACGTCGCTCTTGACGGTACATGTTTTACAGTATCAATAGTAACTGGTAATGGCGCCTTGCTAGGTCGTAGCAAATGACGTAGCTGAAGGCTATGCTAACTATCGTCTCGGCAAATGAGAGCGTATTTTGTCAGTGAACCATCGCTAGCAAAGTCGGTTGTACCACTGGGGCGAGTGCTAGGAAGTCTCTCTAGACCTGCCGTGTGGCGGCGCTCGGTCTGCAATCACTGATAGTGGCGACACGCGGGTCCGACGTATACTAACGGACCGCGGCCGATTTAAAGGCTACCACCTAGCAAGTGTGGTGTCTGGCGGTGACACCACACTGATGACCTCAGATGTTAAGTCCCATAGTGCTCAGAGCGATTTGCTGCAGAAGACAGAAGCTGGAAACCAGGGCCACCACTAGATTCCCATTTACAGCTTGTGAAACGAGCTGCTTTTATGCGCCTTTACAGCTTTCCTCCACTCAAGAAGCGAGGGCCGGCATTCTGCTAACTTCAGTTCGTTGACAGAGAGTAAAAAAAATGCTGGATGAGAAAATTGTGTTGGCTTTCCGTGTACACAGGAAGACAGAGGGAGATTTGCAGTTGTCACTATGGATAACCTTGGAATTGTGCCCCCTCCAAATGGTTCAAATGCTCTGAGCACTATGGGACTTAACTACTCAGGTCATCAGTCCCCTAGAACTTAGAACTACTTAAACCTAACTAACCTAAGGACATCACACACATCCATGCCCGAGGCAGGATTCGAACCTGCGACCGTAGCGGTCACGCGGTTCCAAACTGAAGCGCTTAGAACCGCACGGCCACACCGGCCGGCGCGCCCCCTCCATACTTCTGAGATGTGTGAGGGACAAAGCCTGGACTGGGTTCGCTTGGTGTGTTGAGGTGTCTCTTTATAGGTGAACGCAAGGCGGCTGCACGTGTCTCGTTCAATGGAGAGCTGCTGTTTGGTGCATGGCCGCAGTCTGGCGCACCTTTAGCGGTTTTCCAGAAAGTGTCACGCTTTTTCGAGTAAGTGTCACGTTTAGCACTTGCATTTGACTTTGCATCGCACAGCTGATTTGCGACTCTGTTTCGCAACTGGTGACTGCGTTTTATCGTTATTTATTTATCATACTGGGATCTAGAGATGATGCTTTCTAGTGTATGTTCATTTTCTGAATTGGCCAATCTTCAGAACGTGATTTGCATATCAATCTCCAGTCTTCCAAGCCGGCCGGTGTGGCCGAGCGGTTCTAGGCGCTTCTGTCTGGAACCGCGCGACCGCTACGGACGCAGGATCGAGTCCTGCCTCGGGCATGGATGTGTGTGATGTCCTTAGGTTAGTTAGGTTTAAGTAGTTCTAAGTTCTAGGAGACTTATGACCACAGATGTTAAGTCCCATAGTGCTCAGAGCCTTTTTTTTTTCTTTTTTTTGCAGCCTTCCAGAGAGCATTCGGATGCCTTCTGCACAGATGCAGTTCCCACTTATTTGAATATCACCTTGCTGATGATCCACAGAAACCTATATATATATATATATATATATAAAATCAGTTCATGACATACAGTCGTACAAATTTACTCTCTCTGATGGACGCACGTCCAGATCATCCACTCTCAAAACACCGCCATCTCACTCCCCACATTCACCACTGCTGGCGGCTCACCTCCAACTGCGCAACGCTTTTCACATCCAGCTGCCCAACACTACAATAGCGAATATTCCAACAATGCCAACCAGCCACAGACTGCACACAGCACAGCCAGTGATTTTCATACAGAGCGCTACGTGGCGTTACCAACATAAAAAACTAAACAGCCTACTTACACTGTGACAATACTTGTTAAATTTAAAACGAAAACCGTCCTGAGCATGAAGTAAATGACAGGAAGGAGTGTAGGGAGTAAATGTCCGTAAGAAAAAAAATCACATAATAGTCGATATCATCTGCTGTGCAATACACATGGTAGCGACTTAGATGAATTGCTCATGTGTGAAACATCCTAGCAGATTAAAACAGTGTGCCGGACCGAGACTCGAACTCGGGACCCGAGTTGGGGTCTCGGTACGGCACACAGTTTTAATCTGCCAGGAAGTGTCATATCAGAGCACACTCCGCTGCAGAGTGAAAATCTCACTCTGGAAACATCCCCAAGGCTGGGGCTAAGCCATGTCTCCGCAGTATCCTTTCTTTCAGGAGTGCTAGTTCTGCAAGTTTCGCAAGAGAGCTTTTGTAAAGTTTGGAAGGTAGGAGACGAGATACTGGCAGAAGTAGAGCTGTGAGGACGGGGGCGTGAGTCGTGCTTGGGTAGGTCAGATGGTAGAGCACTTGCCCGCGAAAGGCAAAGGCCCCGAGTTCGAGTCTCCGTCCGGCACACAGTTGTAATCTGCCAGGAAGTTTCATATCAGCGCACACTCCGCTGCAGAGTGAAAATCTCATTCTAGGGTGAAAAGTATTTAAACGGACAAACTCTGGGAGGTTGTGGGGGGCATCAAAACAAATATTTTTCCCTAATGTTATTTTTTCCTATGAGGATTATTTAAACCGGTAGAGGCCGTATTACGCTCTTGAGTTGTTAAAGGTCGTATTACGATCTTCAATTGTTAGAGGGCGTATTACGCTCTTCAGTTGTAGGAAACTGCTGTCTACCAGTGTAGTAGTGCATTGTGTCTGTTTACTAATGTAGCGATACACCGGGAGTGAGTACACTGATATGGTTGGTGCGTACTACGCAGCGCACCACAACGGACGAGCTGCACAGCGGGTTTATCAACAACAATATCCTAATCGCCGTATCCCGCATCATGCGACCTTTGCTGCTGTGTACCAACGTCTGCGTGAGACCGGGTCATTTACCAGATTACCTGGACAGCGACGCCGTCGCACGGTAAGAACGCTGCAAGTTGAGGAAGCTGTCTTGCAGCAAGTGGAGCGGGATCCTTCAATCATCACTCGTGCAATTGCACGTAAGATGGGGACGAATCAGATGAATGTAAGAACAGTCCTTCGAGAGCAATTGTAACGTCCATTTCACTTACAGCGTGTCCACACAATATCCCAAGTATTAACACAGCAATTAAAAATTCACAAGCACAAATTTTCAGGACTGTTGTTTGCGTTATCAGTTTGCAAGGGGCTAGGAGAAATTCTTTTATACTTTCTAGTTCCTGAACATGTTTATTAAAAAGTTTTACATTTAAATAATTCTTTTCACACGATGTTTGTTTTGGTAAGTGTCAAATCAAAGCACTTTTATCTTTACATGCGTTGCCACGTTGCTAATAAATGAACACAGTTTGCAGTGGAAGCATGTTGTACAGTTGCTGGAAGACGTTCTATCACTCATGGGTCAGAACATGCGCTTCATACACTACGGGGCACCACCTGACCGTGCTGCGCAAGCAAGACCAAGATTAGTCTATGTTTCCCAAATAAAAAGATAGGTCGTGGGGCAGCAAAAACTTGGCCTGCTCGATCTCCTGAGCTCAACACATTCATTTTTTTACTTTTGGTGACATTTAAGACATTGAGTATTCAAGACCTGTTGCGAAAGTTAATATTCTTAGTCAGCGTGTTCAGCAAGGAATCCAGCAGATACAGTAGACATTCGTAATGTGAGAGCAATTAAGAGAAGCCGTGATGCGGCCTTAAGCAGTTTGTGGTAGACATAATGGTAAACATTTTGAGCCATTCATTCAGTCATTAGGAGACAAGATTCGGAAAGAAACATACCTATGGAACCAAGCTGTAAATTCGAAAGCAAAAAGGCAGAAACGAAGCAAATACACTACTGGCCATTAAAATTGCTACACCACGAAGATGACGTGCTACAGACGCGAAATTTAGCCGACAGGAAGAAGATGCTGTGATACGCAAATGATTAGCTTTTCAGAGCATTCACACAAGGTTGGCGCCGGTGGAGACACCTACAACGTGCTGACATGAGGAAAGTTTCCAACCGGTTTCTCATACACGAACAGCGGTTGAACGGCGTTGCCTGGTGAAACGTTGTTGTGATGCCTCGTGTAAGGAGGAGAAATGCGTACCATCACGTTTGTGACTTTGATAAAGGTCGGATTGTAGCCTGTCGGATTGTGGTTTATTGTATCGCGACATTGCTGCTCGCGTTGGTCGAGATCCAATTACTGTTAGTAGAATATGGAATCGGTGGGTTCAGGAGGGTAATACGGAACGCCGTGCTGGATCCCGACGGCCGCTTATCACTAGCAGTCGAGATGACAGGCATCTTATCCGCATGGCTGTAACGGATCGTGCAGCCACGTCTCGATTCCTTAGTCAGCAGATGGGGACGTTTGCAAGACAACAACCATCTGCACGAACAGTTCGACGACGTTTGCAACAGCATGGACTATCAGCTCGGAGACCATGGCTGCGGTTACCCTTGACGCTGCATCACAGACAGGAGCGCCTGCGATGGTGTACTCAACGACGAACCTGGGTGCACGAATGGCAAAACGTAATTTTTTCGGATGAATACAAGTTCTGTTTACAGCATCATGATGGTCCCATCCGTGTTTGGCGACATCGCGGTGAACGCACATTGGAAGCGTGTATGCGTCATCGCCATACTGGCGTATCACCGGGCGTGATGGTATGGGGTGCCACTGGTAAAACGTCTTGGTCACCGCTTGTTCGCATTGACGGCACTTTGAACACTGGACGTTACATTTCAGATGTGTTACGACCCGTGCCTCTACCCTCCTACATTTCAGCAGGATAATGCACGAGCGCATGTTGTAGGTCCTGTACGGGCGTTTCTGGATACAGAAAATGTTCGACTGCTGCCCTGGCCAGCACATTCTCCAGATCTCTCACCAACTGAAAACGTCTGGTCAATAGTGGCCGAGCAACTGGGTCGTCACAATGCGCCAGTCACTACTCTTGATGAACTGTAGCATCGTGTTGAAGCTGCATGGGCAGCTGTACCTGTACACGCCATCCAATCTCTGTTTGACTCAATGCCCAGGCGTATCAAGGCCGTTTTACGGCCAGAGGTGGTTGTTCTGGGTACTGATTGCTCAGTATCCATGCACCCAAATTGCGTGAAAATGTAATCACATGTCAGTTCTAGTATAATATATTTGTCCAATTAATACCCGTTTATATCTGCATTTCTTCTTGGTGTAGCAATTGTAATGGCCAGTAGTGTACATTCTACGCCTGAAGATTACTCTCCGCTTTCTACACACGGCAGTAGGTCTGATACTCGACCTGAGTCGAGATGAAGGCGGTTATTTAATAGCTGTGGCGTCGGTGCGTGTTCACTCGAGGAGATGTGCGCCCCGGGGCGGTATCGGCAGACATGTGATCCCGGCCTCAGAGGTGCGCGCCGGTTGAAAGCTTCGCCCAGCCGTAAGGCGATGCCGTGAAAGTCTGTGTGGGCATGGCCGGGTATCTTGACGCTCAGGCAAGAGCACTGCTTCCATCTCCGACCTCGCCGCGTGAATCCCAAGAAACTGAGTACGTGCTGCTCGCTTTTACATTGATCGGATAAACAGCTGCTGCGTATCTATATGTACGGCCATACATTTCACACAACTGCAAAGTGCACGGCAGAGGATACTTAGAATATTAACACATGTGAGTATTTCCTCCCTTTGAAACGCATGTATTACACAATTTCATGAAAGATGATCGATCATCGATGCAAAGTCGATCGCGACACCTAGCAACAAATTCTTTTAACCTAACCTTACATTTATATCAAGTGAATTACACTGTCTCTTCTACAGAACACAACAATCCAGTACTGGTATCTATACTCCCCAAGCCACATGACGGTGTGTGGCGGAGGGTACATTGAGTACCTCGATCGTTTCTCCCCTCTATTCCAGTCTCGTATTGGTCGTGGAAAGAAAGATTGTCGGTATCCCTCTGTGTGACTCTAATCTCTCTGATTTTATCCTCACGGTCTCTTTGCGAGATATACGTAGGAGGCAGCAATATACTGCTTGACTCCTTGGTGATGGTATGTTCTCGAAACTTCAACAAAAGCCCGTACAGAGCTACTGAGCGTCTTTCTTGCAGTCTTCCACTGGAGTCTATCAATCATCTCCGTAACGCTTTCGCGCTTACTAAATGATCCTGTAACGAAGCGCGCTGCTCTCCGTTGGATCTTCTCCATCTCTTCTATCAACCCTATCTGGTACATACCCCACACCGGTGAGCAGTATTCACGCAATGGGCGAACAAGTGTACTCTACTTCATTTGCTTTGGGACTGCATTTCCTTAGGATTCTTTCAATGAATCTCAGTCCAGCATCTGCTTTACCTACGATTAATTTTATGTGGTCTTTCCATTTTAAATCACTCCTAATGCCTACTCCCAGATAATTTATGGAATTAACCGCTTCCAATTGCTGACCTGCTATATTGTAGCTAGTTGATAAAGGATCTTTCTTTCTGTGTATTCGCAGCACATTATACTTGCCTGCATTGAGATTCAATTGTCATTCCCTGCACCATGCGTCAATTCGTTGCAGATCCTGCATTTCAGTACAATTTTCCATTGTTACAACCTCTCGATATACTACCGCATCATCCGCAAAAAGTGATGTTATACCCATGGCTCCCAAACTGATCTTCCTCGAGGTTAAATTAATTTTATCTTATCTTGTTAAATTTTGACAAAATTAGACACTTCGTTTTATTTAAAGATTGGTATCTAGTATTTCTTAAAATTTATCCACAGGTCTGATGATGGTTCTGTAGAAAGAACCGAAACCGGTTACCTATATCATTAAAACATACATGAGTGATCAAGACTGAACTTTAGTCAAAATATAACAATTAATTGATCACTGCTTTCCAAAAATGTTTACCAAAATTGACATTTAAGTGTCTGGCAGAGGGTTCATCGAACCATCTTCACAATTCACTATTATTCCAATCTCGTATAGCGCACGGAACGAATGAACACCTATATCTTTCCGTACGAGCTCTGGTTTCCCTTATTTTATCGTGGTATCGTTCCTCCCTATGTAGGGTCGGTGTAAACAAAATATTTTCGCATTCTGAGGAGAAAGTTGCTGATTGGAATTTCGCTAGAAGATTCCGTCGCAACGAAAAACTCATTACTTTTAATGATGTCCATCCCAAATCCTGTATCATTTCTGTGACACTCTCTCCCACATTTCTTGATAATACAAAACTTGCTGCCCTTCTTTGAACGTTTTCAATGTACTCCGTCAGTCTTTTCTGGTTTATGAAGAAGCTATTCCTATATTGTATTCTGTTACCGACTTTCATCTGCTACAGTTGTCACAATTGCAACTTACAATGCAGTTCTTGTATTTAATGATGGGAACATAAGGAGGATGAAGGTATTAGAGATGGTTGGTTGGTTGTTTGTTTGGGGAAGGAGAGCAGACAGCGAGGTCATCGGTCTCGTCGGATTGGGGAAGGAAGTCGGCCGTGCCCTGTGAAAGGAACCATCCCAGCATTTTCCTGAAGCGATTTAGGGAAATCACGGAAAACCTAAATCAGGATGGCCGGACGCGGGATTGAACCGTCGTCCTCCCGAATGCGAGTCCAGTGTCTAACCACTGCGCCACCTCGCTCGGTGAAGGTATTAGAGAAAATGGGCTGTAAGACAGGAAATTTCGCTCAAGAAATCTTGAGAAAAACTGATTTACAGGGCCTCTCTGCAGCTGAAAAGTCAGGTGAAGACCTGGTAAAGAGAAGGAGGCAGAAAACAAGAAACCAGAAGAGAAGCCTGGAAAGGAAAGAGTACCTTGAGTACAAATCTGGGGCCTTCTGAAGAGAAACATAATAAAAAAACTTGAGTTGAATTTTAAATTGCATTTCCTGAAAAATATGTTTTCTTAAAGTGTATTTACCTCTTCCTCAGAACCTATGAACTCTAGAATTACGAAATTTTGTATACTTACTTCCATAAAACCAATTAATGTTTTGTCAAGATTAGAAATTCTGAGTTTAAACTGAGATATTGCGCAAATTGCATGGAATTTTGCACGGATTTTATGTTATACTTACAGGATTATAATTAAAAAATTGTTAAAATTCTCCTATTCGGTATATTAAAAAAACTTAATGGAGAATGCTTGCTGTAAGCAAAAGGATTAAACAAGGAAAATTTTGTAGACATCTCTTGAATACTTTCTGAGAAAAAGGTACATACATTTTTAAATGAATTTTTAAATTCCATATAAAGTTAAACACACCTAATCCAAGAACTTATCGGCAAATGGTTAATTTCATGTAAAGCAGGGTACAAAATTTCTTTCCACTATCTTCAGAATTGTGGATTTGGTGCCTCTTGTAACTAGTGAACGTCCTGCCGTAATAATCCTTACAATATGACCATCCAATACACATCCGAAATATTCTAAGTCTATTTTTCTTGTGCACATGTTACATTGTTATGGACTCTACAGGAATGTTCCTACTCTTCTACATTTATGTACGTATTACTCTCATTTGTCAAAACAGTTAAAAACTAATCTCCACGTCAAAATTAATTAATTCATTTAATGGACATGAATGACTTCTTAGTCGCGTTACAGATCCCACGGCAGCAATAGTCACGTTGATCATCCCATGGAAACATGATTTTCTTCGGAATAAAAGGCAGCCTATGTGGTAATTCAGGCTATAGACTGTCTCAATTCCAAAATTCATCCAAATCTGTACAACCGCTTCATCGTGAGGAAGTAACAACATACTAACACGATGAAGAAAGAAAACAAGCAATTTCTAGCTCGGTATAACGCAGATTTAATGATATCTGTACGTGTAACGTCATCTTCTGCCCTCACGTGTGTTCCTGTTACCAGGGAATACGCTCACGTATCGTGACATTCAGCCTCACTAAAAGCCTACCTCTTTCTGCGTGTAAATCCATGACGTCATTCTGCAGTACAACATTTAAATTACGCCATCGCTGCAAGCCTTCAGGCGTTTCAGCAGCTATAAGATACGCATGACGCTCAGGGCCTAATACGCATCGGGCGTGAATGAGATACGGAGAAACACTTTGAGGATTGTGTAAACACTGTATTAATTACATAGAGTCGTATTGCGTAGGACATATCAAACAATAAAAACGTTTTCACAAACATGATCAAGTTCTAAAGTCAAAGAGTAAATAGCTTTTTTTACAAAAAAGAATTATTGTTCCATATTTTCCGTTATATTCTTTAAAAAAACACATATGTTCTACCATAAATTTTCTAAAGTAGCCTATATTCTTCCTCAGCATTCAAGCTATCTCCATGCCAAATTTCATTGAAATCGGTTCAGGCGGTATAGTCAAGAAAGCATAAAACACAGAGTTACTTTCGCACTTGTAATATTAGTATGGACATGATATTCTTATACTCCACCATCACGAAGTTCGCAGACGAACCAGTTAGCTACAATGCTCCAGAAGATATTTTGCACATGAGACCTCAGCAATACTTCACAAATAACTGAGAGACCAAAATGTGGTATCGGGCTATATTTGGTGGTGACTCATATCACTTTGTTCAAACACTGCACATGAAATTTTTACTATCCTGCTAGAGTGCGCTTATTTGTAACTCTGCTATTTTGTTTGTTCCAGAATCTGAAGAACCAGATAATGACGACGAACTTGTGGGTCGAGCAGGTGAGTGTAAACCTTCATCTTTTCCTCTATCATATCTTATAGTTTGTCACACTGCCTTTACGAACAATGCTCTTTCGCTGCGTAAACATCGTAAAAACAGCATGCTTTCTTGTCAGTTCCTATCCCTATTGTATCCAATTGAGTATTACCATGTTACTGACAGTCTTTAAACTCATGAAGACGACAAGGAAAAGCGAAAAGTTATGTTCAAATTCTGTAAAAACCAGACTGCAGTTATGAGAGCCGAGGGATACGATAGGGGAGCAATAAATTGAGGAAGGAGTGAGACATACTACGATGATATTTAGTCAACGTGGAAACACGTAGTAAACAAAACCAGGAAGAAATTCAGAAAGCTGAAAGAAAACCAAGAAGAAATTCAGAAAGATAATTTAAGTTCAAGGGAGTAGAAATAAGAAATTTGAGGTTTGCCTATGGCGCTATGATGCTGCCAGAGTCGGCGAAGGACTTGGGAGAACTGTAAAACTGAATGGATACTATTCTGATAAGATACCAGTGTCAACAAGCTGAAAATAGTCGAATTAAATTAGGTGATAGTGATGAAATTATATTAAGAAATGAGACACTAAAAGATGAATTCAACTATTTAGGCAGCAGAATAATTGATGATTGGCAAGATACAAACGAGATGTAACGCAGAATGGAAACAGCAGGCAACGTGTTTCTGTAAAATCAAATTTTGTTAACACATAACGTACTAGAAACTATTTTCTGAATGTATTTGTTTGAAATGTAGCCTTATACGGAACTGAAACGTGGGAGATAAACAATCCACCCAAGATGAAAATGTCGGAAGAAAGCTAAAGATTAGGTGGGGAGATCGAATAGGTAACATGAAATTTAGGAAAAATTATATTTGTGGCACAGCTTGACTGAACTAAAGCACAAGATGAAAAAATACATCCTGAGGAATCAAACAAGTGTCAGTTTAGTAATATATGGAAGTATGGGAGGTAAAAATTGTAGAGGGAGACCAAGGTATGACTACAATTCACAGGTTCAAATTTTTGCAGGTTGCGGTAGTTACGCGTAGATCAGGAGGCTGCACAGATTTGATTACCGTAGAGGCTTGCATCAAACTAATAATTCAGAATTACGAAGATATCAACAGCAGCAGAGCACATTTTAATATTTCACGCTTCCTCAATTTCGTTCTGCAAGAGTTAATGAGAAAATTGAATAGATAGTGACAGAAATGAAAATGGACGTAACTGATGCATCCATGGTTGCGCATCCATTTTCCCTCAAGCGCGCGGACCGTTTGCAGTACTTATGCGTGAACCTATTTGTACGACTAAACTCCGATTCTTTAAGGGGAGGTTTACTATCTTTGGCCCGAAAAAAGCATGTTCATTGAGAATTTTTTTCTCGGGATATGTTACAGATATCAATGGCAAATTTGGTCAAAATGTTTATTGATATTTCCTCTACAAACTGGAATTTCTTCTACCGGAAATGTCGAAGACCAAAGGCAGAAGTGCTTTGGAACTAAACAAAATTTCGATGTAGACCTCCACGAGCGCTATGTCACAGGTCAGCCGGCTCGTCTGAAATCAAAATTGAGTTGAATTTAGTGAAGTATGTAAGATTCTTTAGGAGTAGTACCTCGCTTAACTTATTTGAACCATAGGAAACAAAATGGCGGCCATTTGAAAAAAATAGGGTTTTTTTTCATCGATTTTTCGATTTCGTCGACCAATTAAAAATATTTATAGTTGATGGATAGGAATAAAAGTGATACAAATCCTAGACAATTTAGTTAGCTTCGTAGGAAACAAGAATCATGCCAATCGGTTCAGTAGATTTGAAGTTACCATACAGCGCCATTAAAAAAAAGTTATTTCGAGAAAAACTCATTTGACGTTTTGACAACATGTAAATGCAATATTAAGCAACGTACGTTCAATCTGCTATTCCGGATCCATAAACTAGTCCTTCCTCTTCCTCATAGAGGGCGTTCTGCTCGATCTGGGCCATCCTGCGCTGCTCCAGAGCCGCTCGTACGGCCGGTGACAAGCGGTTTTCGGCCGCTCGAATCCCGTGGTCGTCCGAATGCTTGGCGAACTGCGTCGGATTAGAGTCGCAGGGTGACGTCCATCATTGTCGTGGTCTTCAGAATTGCTGAATACCCGTCGTTGAAGCTGCTCACTGCCAGGAAAGTCGCAATCTCCACAGTCTTCGCCCCAGAATGCAAATGCTTAGGGGATAAGTTCCAAACACACGCGTTCAAACTTTCATTTGAATTTTGTGTGTTTCATCCCAAGCACTGGTACAATAACTCGTCCTCTGAAGGAAAAACCTGGTGCGTGAAAAAGGCCGATTTCAGACAGATGCATTTTTGTGTTCAACCGGGAACAACAAACATTTTCCTTTCGCATTCGGAAAAACCGTTTTAGGGGTGGATTCTAAACACTTTTATGGATCCAAAAATGCAATTTTAAAAAAACTGATTTTTTTAACCAAAAGATAGTAAACCTTCCCTTAAAGAATCGAGCTCCCATGTATAAAACTGCTCCAAACTTCTGATTACTTTAAAAATGAGTTAATGTAAGCGAGAGAGAGTTTAGAAAGGGTTTGAAATTATGTTCAAATTAGTTGGAAGTAGCTAAGTGGCCTCCTTAAGAAACGATGGTTCAGAATAATTTGGGTAATTTGCGACCCGTTTTAAGCAACAGACGCACCTTGTGTTTATGATGTCACATCCCCTGAGGTATGTACTATACTCGCCATTAAAATTGCTTCAGCACGAAGATGACGTGCTACAGACGCGAAATTTAACCGACAGGAAGAAGATGCTGTGTTATGCAAATGATTAGCTTTTCAGAGCATTCATACAAGGTTGGCGCCGGTGGCGACACCTACTACAGAGTGGGGATGCATGCATCCTAAACTTCAATGACGCATTGTGTCAAACTGCACAACAAAGGAAATGCCATGTTAGATGACATGATGCCATCTGTCATGTTATACGACATGACGCCATGTATCACGTTACTTTACTAGACATGATGTATTATATTGCATGACATGGATAATTATACCAAAGGTAAAAGTGCGAGAATGTGTCGAGATGCTCTGACTGAAATGTCTTCGAAGCTACCAGATATGTCACATCCCGAAATCTGTCCAGACACATTTGCCCTTTTTTTGTGCTACGATACGAGTATTTTTCATTCTGGTAAACCAATAATCTATCGCACAGAGAGAAACTAACAGGTCACATAAATAACAAATTTTTGGCTGTTGTTGCCAATGGTAAGGTCTAAAAAGTTGATCGCGTTCCCTCCCAGCTGCTTCACTTCACTTGAAATTTACTTACTACTGACAATATTGCTTGATGAACATGCTAAAGTTGTTCCTGTATGATCAGAATAAGGTAAACTTCTGCAACCTACCGCCGGTCGCAGTGGCCGAGCGGTTCTAGGCCCTTCAGTCGCAGTTTCGAATCCTGCCTCGGGCATGGATGTATGTGATGTCCGTAGGTTATTTAGGTTTAAGTAGTTCTAAGTTCTAGGGGACTGATGACCTCACACGTTAAGTCCCATAGTGCTCAGAGCCATTTGAACCATTTCTGCACCCTTCCAACGAATACGTTCCATATGACAATTATGCTATGTAAGATTCTAGAAGACTGTACTCCTCTGTCATGCTAACGATGACCATATTCGCATATCAGGCTCAGCGTTTTTCACCGACTGTGCTGAAGCGAACTCTGGAAATCAATCACGTCCACATTTCAAATGAGAAAGTGCTGAGACGAAGAGGTCTACACAGCTTGCAGAAAAATGTTTCTCAATTAAGACTAAAGCTTGGTTCATGTTCTGTGGATGGCAGATAGAAGAATCCCCCAGTCGGCGGTATTATTGGATTCTCGATTGAAAACACTTCATTTATTTGATGAACGTTGCTACTGAAGACCTTGCGTATTTGGACCAGCTCATTGGGCATGTTATCAGCGTCTGATATCATTCTTGCACGATGCACCAACGTAACACATCACAATAAGATGACCGACGAGAAGCACTAAGAGAAACTTGATTCCTTGCCGACTGTCGCTGCGTATCGGGCAAGATAAGCTGATTGCTGAAAAGACAAAAGATCAAATAAATCTGGCGTTTATTTGGTAATAAATATGCAACAAATCGCTTTTTTATCATTTATTCAACCATGAACATGTTTTCGAGCCACTGCAGGTTCATCTTCAGAAGATTCTTTACGAATCCGAAAGTTTTTTTTATGTCTTAGGTACTTACAGTGCACTGCCTTAAGTTATTCACCTCAAATTGCTTCTTATAATGTGCATTATTGCGCTATGTCATAAATAAACACAGTATGTAGCTACACTTGGTTTTACAGTTGCTACAACGTGCTGACATGAGGAAAGTTTCCAACAGATTTCTCATACACAAACAGCAGTTGACCGGCGTTGCCTGGTGAAACGTTGTTGTGATGCCTCGTGTAAGAAGGAGAAATGCATACCATAACGTTTCCGACTATTATAAAGGTCGAATTGCAGCCTATCGCGATTGCGATTTGTCGTATCGCGACATTGCTGCGCGCGTTGGTCGAGATCCAATGACTATTAGCAGAATTTGGAATCAGTGGGTTCAGGAGGGTAACACGGAACGCCGTGCTGGATCCCAACGGCCTCGTATCACTACCAGTCGAGATGATAGGCATCTTATCCGCATGGCTGAAATGGATCGTGCAGCCACGTCTCGATCCCTGAGTCAACAGATGGGGACGTTTGCAAGACAACAACCACCTGCATGAACTGTTCGACGACGTTTGCAGCAGCACGGACTATCAGCTCGGAGACCGTGGCTGCGGTTACCCTTGACGCTGCATCACAGACAGGAGCGGTCGCGATGGTGTACTCGACGACGAACCTGGGTACACGAAAGGAAAAACGTCAGTTTTTCGGATGAATCCAGGTTCTGTTTACAGCATCATCGTGGTCGTATCCGTGTTCGGCGACATCGCAGTGAACGAACATTGGAAGCGTGTATTCGTCATCGCCATACAGGCGTATCAACCGAAGTGATGGTATTCGGTGCCATTGGTTACACGTATCGGTCACCTCTTGTTCGCATTGACGACACTATGAACATTGGACGTTACATTTTAGATGTGTTACGGCCAGTGGCTGTACCCTTCAATCGACCCCTGCGAAACCATACATTTCAGCAGGATCATGCACGACCGCATGTTGCAGGTCCCGTACGGGCCTTTCTGGATACAGTAAATGTTCGACTGCTGCCCTGGCCAGTACATTCTCCATATCTCTCACCAATTGAAAACGTCTGGTCAGTGGTGGCTGAGCAACTGTCTCGCCACAATACGCCAGTCACTACTCTTGATGAACTCTGGGATCGTGTTGAAGCTGTATGGGCAACTGTACCTGACACGCCAGCCAAGCTCCGTTTGACAATGTCAAGGCGTATCAAGGTCGTTATACGGTTGTTGTTCTAGGTACTGATTTGTCAGCATCTATGCACCCAAATTACGAGAAAATGTAATCACATGTCAGTTCTAGTGTAATACATTTGCCCAATGAATATCCGTTTATCATCTGCATTTCTTCTTGGTGTAGCAATTTTAATGGCCATTAGTGTATAGTCACACGATATTTTGTCAAACAATTTCGATGGTCATGTCATCCAGCGAGCAGCTGTCCGAAATTTGGAGAGTGTTACGTACGAAAGTTTATTGGGCCGTATTATACTGAGGGAAGCGTTAACCTGGGAACCCCTGGGTGCTTGGAAGTAATCAAAACCATCGTATCTTCTTCAAGCTGCCTGGACGTTGTTACGATCTACCTGCGTACCCTCAGGCTTGATGTCTTCGCAGATGCCGGTCACACCTTCCATCAGGATAACTCCCTGTATCATAAGTCCAGAATCGCACTACAGTGGTTTGAGGATGCCTTGGCCACAAAGATCACCTGATCTGCTCCCGATGGAACGGATGTGTGACGGTATCTGGTGTCAACTCGAAACCCGAAAACCAGTTTCCTAGAATTTACAGGTGTAGGCATCTGGTGGCACATACCTCCAGAAACCTATCAAGGAATTGTCGAATCCACGCTTTCTGCGTTCCAAACGCGGACCATCATGCCACTAAGCAGACAGACATGTAGTTGTGCGTTTACTCGTTCTGGATACACGAGTTCGGAGGGCGCGTGCACATTTCTGGACCCTGCGTATCGTCTGTGTAAGAAAATTCATAAGCCAATGTCTACAGCTCGGGCGATAAATCCCCGTACCCCTAGCGTCGAATGCTGACTGATTTGATTTGTTCTACTACATGTACTTAATTATGTATTAAGTGCACAATATATCGATATCTTATCCATCGTCCGCAGCTCGTGGTCGTGCGATAGCGTTCTCGCTTCCCACGCCCGGGTTCCCGGGTTCGATTCCCGGCGGGGTCGGGGATTTTCTCTGCCTCGTGATGACTGGGTGTTGTGTGATGTCCTTAGGTTCGTTAGGTTTAAGTAGTTCTAAGTTCTAGGGGACTGATGACCATAGATGTTAAGTCCCATAGTGCTCAGAGCCATTTGAACCAATCTTCTACATCATGCTGCAAACACGATCCGTGTTCTTCTTGAGAATATCTGGTGTTAGCGCGAAGTGAGTCCTCAACGGCATTGCGCAGTTCTTCGTTTGTAGTATAACGACGTGCAGATACATGCGCATCAGTGATTCCCAATAACGAGTTGTCAGGTGTAGTGATGCTGATAATCTATCCACCGTCGTGGAAAATATTTGGTCACGTTCAATCTCTGCGCCCGAATGGTAACAATAAGGTTTATCGTCTGAGATGTGAAACTGTATCATGTATCATTGACCGAGGAGTCACACGAGGATGTTCATCTACGCACCGTAATAGTCGTAGGAAGTGCGCTTCACACCGTAACTGCACTTTCATTCTTAAATACGTCGGTTTCTCAACTCTTCTGTTTACTGAAGCCCAGGTCGAAAATGGAGCACAGACAGCAGTACTGAAATTCAGCCAGGCTGCTGTCGCACATGGAATGAGAACTGAAAACTAAATTGGCGGCATTTTGAGGAAAAAAATAGTTGAAACAAGAAGTGGATTTAAATATCGGGGGTATCATCACAAGTAAACACAAAACAGACGATGTTAAAATGTACTTTAAAGGTATAAGAATTTTTCTGGTACAATGCGACCAACATGAAAGTTTAACGTTCGAAAGGAAACTTTCCTTAAACTATTCAGAGCTATAACTCTTTTGTTGTTGCGCAGAATAATCTTGCGGATTGAGCAGGGTTGGCTCAAAACACAACACCATACGAAGCAAGAGATATGAAGTAATCGAAGTTTGCCGCGTTCAGTTGCTGTACATAATCTAGAACGCGTTATTTCCAACAGTCTTCCATCTACACTCAGTCCCAAGAAATTAATATGGTCGACTTCACTGACTTCTACACCACCTTAGGACAGTACAATTTCGCTTTTACAAGAGTCTCCTATCAGAATCTATAAATATGCATTGCGTTTTCTTTCATCTAAGCATTTATCTGTTCTCTTAAAGCCACCTGCTTATCAACCACCCTATTAGCTACATTATTTATATTACGTTCCACGTCTTTGACAACAACACTTTTATCATATTCAAAGGAGAATTTTTACAGACCATTGAAATATATCTATCTCTCGCCAAGCTCAAAATACCCAGCGGCTGGGAAAAAAGCGTAGGTGACTCTTGTATGTGAGAGGGATGAAAAAACGTTCGTGCAAAATTACAGACTAACATCCTTACATCGCTTTGCCGCAGAATTCTTGAACATATTCGCTCTTCGAGTATAATAAATGTCCCAGAGACGTAAAAGCACCTGTCCCCGAACCAGCACCGACTTATAAAGCACAGCTTCTGTGAAACTCAGTTTGCCGATTGCACATGTCACTAGCTCTGAACGTGACATATTTACGCCCATAGACTCTGATGCCACTTCTTATACTTAAATATCAGTTTTATATAAACCTTTCAAGTGGCATACTACACACATCAAAAAAGTTTGGCATCACCTCGATTTCGAGAGCTCCAGAACCTGTACAAAAAACTGGAATAGAGATCAACATAAACATAATTTCCGCCCTCTTTATTGCTCATGAAAAACCACACATTGCATGTTGTACCACCATACAGCGAGATCTTCAGAGGTGGTGGTCCAGATTGCTGTACACACCGGTACCTCTAATAACCAGTAGCACGTCCTCTTGCAATGATCGATGCCCGCGTTCGTCGTGGCATACTATCCACGAGTTCATCAAGGCACTGTTGGTCTGTCCCACTCCGCAACGGCGATTAGGCGTAGATCGCTCAGAGTGGTTGCTGGGTCACGTCGTCCATGAGCAGCGATTATCAATCTATCCCAGTAATGGTAGATAGGGTTCATGTCTAGAGAACGTGCTGGCCACTCTAGTCGAGCGATGTCGTTATCCTGAAGGAAGTCATTCACAAGACGCGCACGATGCGGACACGAATTGTGGTCCATGAAAACGTATGCCTCGCCAATATGCTGCCGTAATGGTTGCAAAAATGGTTCAAATGGCTCTGAGCACTTTTGGACTTAACTTCTGAGGTCATCAGTCACCTAAAACTTAGAACGAATTAAACCTAACTAACCTGAGGATATCACACACATCCATGACCGAGGCAGGATTCGAACCTGCGACCGAGTGGTCGCGCGGCTCCAGACTGTAGCGCCTAGAACCGCTCGGCCACTCCGGCCGGCTAATGGATGCACTATCGGTCGGAGGATGGCATTCACGTATCATACAGCCGCTACGACGCATTCCAAGACCACCAGCGGCGTACGTCGGCCTCACATAATGCCACCCCAAAACAGCAGGGAACCTCCACCTTGCTGCACTTGCTGTACAGCGTGTCTAAGGCGTTCAGCCTGACCGGGTTGCCTCCAAACACGTCTCCAACGATTGTCTGGCTGAAGGCATATGCAACATTCATCGGTGAAGAGAACGTGATGCCAATCCTGCCCATCTGTACCGCGCAGCGTGGTGGTGCAAAGATGGACCTCGACATGGACGTCGAGGCGCATCATGAAGCCTATTGCACACAGTTTGAGTCTTAACAGGACGTTCTGTATCTGAACGAAAAGCATTATTCAACATGGTGGCGTAGCTGTCAGGGTTCATACGACCCATAATTCGGAGGTAGCGGTCATCCACTTCAGTAGTAGCCCTTGGGCGGTCTGAGCGAGGCATTTCATCGACAGTTCCTGTCTCTCTCTGTATCTCCTCCATGTCCAAACAACATCGCTTTGGTTCACTCCGAGATGCCTGGACAGTTCCCTTGTTGAGAGCCCTTCCTGGCACAAAGTAACAATGCCGACGCTATCGAACCGCGGTATTGACCGTCTAGGCGTGGTTGAACTACAGGCAACACGAACCGTGTACCTCCTTCCTAAGGGAATGACTGGAACTGATAGGCTGTCGTGCCCCTCCGTCTAATAGGCGCTGCTCATGCATGGCTGTTTGCATTTTTGGTCGGGTATAGTGACATTTCTGAACAGTCAAAGGAACTGTGTCTGTGATACAATATCAACAGTCAACGTCTATCTTCAGGAGTTTTGGGAACTGGGGCGATGCAAAACATTTTTTGATGTGAGTATGTTGTTGTATCCAGTGTCAAAGATGTGACATTTAAAAAAAATCAGAAGTGTTAAGCTCTACAGTAGATGGTAGTACTTTTATATGAGGTGCATTCAAGTTCTAAGGCCCCCGATCTTTTTCTAATTAACTACTCACCCGAAATCGATGAAACTGGCGTTACTTCTCGATGTAATCGCCCAGCAGACGTACACATTTTTCACAACGCTGACGCCATGATTCCATGGCAGCGGCGAAGGCTTCTTTAGGAGTCTGTTTTGACCACTGGAAAATCGCTGAGGCAATAGCAGCACGGCTGGTGAATGTGCGGCCACGGAGAGTGTCTTTCATTGTTAGAAAAAGCCAAAAGTCACTAGGAGCCAGGTCAGGTGAGTAGGGAGTACGAGGAATCACTTCAAAGTTGTTATCACGAAGAAACTGTTGCGTAACGTTAGCTCGATGTGCGGGTGCGTTGTCTTGGTGAAACAGCACACGCGCAGCCCTTCCCGGACGTTTTTGTTGCAATGCAGGAGGGAATTTGTTCTTCAAAACATTTTCGTAGGATGCAACTGTTACCGTAGTGCCCTTTGGAACGCAATGGGTAAGGATTACGCCCTTGCTGTCCCAGAACATGGACACCATCATTTTTTCAGCACTGGCGGCTACCCGAAATTTTTTTGGTGGCGGTGAATCTGTGTGCTTCCATTGAGCTGACTGGCGCTTTCTTTCTGGATTGAAAAATGGCATCCACGTCTCATCCATTGTCACAACCGACGAAAAGGAAGTCCCAGTCATGCTGTCGTTGCGCGTCAACATTGCTCGGCAACATGCCACACGGGCAGCCATGTGGTCGTCCGTCAGCATTCGTGGCACCCACCTGGATGACACTTTTCGCATTTTCAGGTCGTCATGCAGGATTGTGTGCACAGAACCGACAGAAATGCCAACTCTGGAGGCGATCTGTTCAACAGTCATTCGGCGATCCCCCAAAACAATTCTCTCCACTTTCTCGATCATGTCGTCAGACCGGCTTGTGCGAGCTCGAGGTTGTTTCGGTTTGTTGTCACACGATGTTCTGCCTTCATTAAACTGTTGCACCCACGAACGCACTTTCGACACATCCATAACTCCATCACAACATGTCTCCTTCAACTGTCGATGAATTTCAATCGGTTTCACACCACGCAAATTCAGAAAACGAATGATTGCACGCTGTTCAAGTAAGGAAAACATCGCCATTTTAAGTATTTAAAACAGTTCTCATTCTCGCCGCTGGCGGTAAAATTCCATCTGCCGTATGGTGCTGCCATCTCTGGGACGTATTGACAATGAATGCGGCCTCATTTTAAAACAATGCGCATGTTTCTACCTCTTTCCAGTCTGGAGAAAAAAAATCGGAGGCCTTAGAACTTGAATGCACCTCGTACTTCCCTGATACTAATCAAAGTAGATCTCTCTACCTAATCCCACCGTGTAGCATGGTCCATAAAATGAAATTATTTTGTCATCTAAAAGGAAACAACTGTTATCTTCAATATATGTCAGGTACAGATCTTATAAGGAACTAGAAAATAAAATAGATGGATCATGTTTAACTTAAGGAAGAAAATAGAACCCCTGAAATAGTTGCTTTGTAATCTAATCTGAGGGTAATGGCATCCTGGTCGGTGTTTAAGAAAATGTGGCAGAAAATGTCTGATCCATGCCTGCGTTGATGACCTCCTGGGCATTCTAACACTTGTCAGGCACCATCTGTCATGTGAGTTTTGTGTTGATTTTCCGTTTTCCTGTGGTATTAGCGACAGAAATGTTGTCAGCTGTAGAGTGTATTTTCGGCGCCTAGCCCTCGTTAACTAGGGGCCAGAACTCCGTGGCCAGTTACAGGAAAGGCAGTCCTCAAGCTTCGCTACTTAGTTAATTAGAGAATCGATCGAGTGAGACGTTAAGTTCAGCAAGATACTTAACCTCCGCTCCGATAAGATGTTAGCCTGATATAACTTCCAACTGTGTGGAACGCTTCCCAGAGATAATAATTCACAGATTGCGTCAGAACCGGCGTAAGTTTGCTACTTCATCTAAAGAAGAATACATTTGCTGCTTGTAGCTTAGGAGCGGGCTAATAAGACAAAGTGAGGGAAGCGAGAGAGAATTTGAAATCTCGGGAATAAGAGCAAAGTGTCAAGTTTCTAGGTTTCAGATTACTGCTGCTTGCACAATTAAGCCGAAATGAGGAGCGCGGAAGAGCTTCATTTTGTTTACAGAATGCTCATTACAAAAGTTTATAATGGAAAGAATTAAAGTATTAATAGAATACGAAAAACTAAATCATGGACTGTGCCACAAGGAAACCTGGACGTGTGTACGTGGAGTTTACCACTGTACGCTTTCTAGTTATTCTACAAGTCTGTTGAAAATGAGGCTTCCTGAATAGAGTTAACCTCTCAGTACAGTGCATAAAAAGACGATTATGTATTGTTCATCTCATAAAATCGTTTTCGCTAACGTTTTCAAGTTTCTTCTAGTCTCCGTTTGATAAATGTGCTGTTTATCCTTTTCTTAGTTCGTTCTGTGAATTACAAGTTTTGAATTTTGTGTCTATCTGTGTAATGTCATTTTTGATCTGTATTTCCTGAGAGCCTTTTCGAGTGTAAAGCAGACTGTTGTTCTTAACTTTTCATCTCTTAATCAGGAATTATTCAAGCTTACTACGTGCTCATAAAATTTCATCAGCTTCTTTCTGCCAATGGTGGCGACTTTAACACAATGCTAGAATAATTCGATGTGTTTACACTCCAATTAACATTCTAATATAAAACCATTTACGAGCTGTGTGAAGTTTCAGTGCTAATTATGGGGCTCTAATTCTATCGTGTTAAACCTCGAGTTGTGAATTTTTTAAATAACTTTTTCAAGTGGTATAATTTAGATCGTTCTTCTTCTTCTTCTTCTTCTTAGCTCCGTTGCACTGCTGACAAAAAAGTTGAACTAGCTAGAACACATGATCGGATGTCAGTGACACTACTTATACGCTCTCGCTAATAGCGTTTATATACGAGGGTTAAAACTTTAATACTGGCAACTATAGCGAAAGGCTATTTACAATTTGTACAGAAACCAGATGGCACGAAAGGGAAGGAGTGGTTGGGAAGGGAGTAAGACAGGGTTGTAGCCTCTCCCCGATGTTATTCAATCTGTACATAGAGCAAGCAGTAAAGGAAACAAAAGAAAAATTCGGAGTAGGTATTAAAATCCATGGAGAAGAAATAAAAACTTTGAGGTTCGCCGATGGCATTGTAATTCTGTCAGAGACAGCAAAGGACTTGGAAGAGCAGTTGAACGGAATTGACAGTGTCTTGAAAGGAGGATATAAGATGAATATCAACAAAAGCAAAACGAGGATAATGGAATGTAGTTGAATTAAGTCGGGTGATACTGAGGGTATTAGATTAAGAAATGAGACACTTGCAGTAGTAAAGGAGTTTTCCTATTTGGGTAGCAAAATAACTGGTGATGGTCGAAGTAGAGAGGATATAAAATGTAGACTGGCAATGGCAAGGAAAGCGTTTCTGAAGAAGAGAAATTTGTTAACATCGAGTATAGATTTAAGTATCAGGAAGTCATTTCTGAAAGTATTGGTATGGAGTGTAGCCATGTATGGAAGTGACACATGGACGATAAATAGTTTGAACAAGAAGAGAATAGAGGCTTTCGAAATGTGGTGCTACAGAAGAATGCTGAAGATTAGATGTGTAGATCACGTAACTAATGAGGAAGTATTGAATAGGATTGGGGAGAAGAGAAGTTTGTGGCACAACTTGACTAGAAGAAGGGATCGGTTGGTAGGACATGTTCTGAGGCATCAAGGGATCACCAATTTAGTATTGGAGGGCAGCGTGGAGGGTAAAAATCGTAAAGGGAGACCAAGAGATGAATACACTAAGCAGAGTCCGAAGGATGTAGGTTGCAGTAGGTACTGGGAGATGAAGAAGCTTGCACAGGATAAAGTAGCATGGAGAGCTGCATCAAACCAGTCTCAGGACTGAAGACCACAACAACAACAACAGGGGCAACTATTTATTTACAGCTCGTACAAAATAGATACGTGTTTCAAAGATTTACTGACCTTCAAAAAAGTCACCAGCATTGTGTATAACCCGTTGCCAGCGATGTGGAAGTCGTTGGATACTTTTAGCAGTGCCATTTGTTTTGACAGTTCGAGCGGCGAATTTGTAGCAGTTCCGAAGCGAATGCCGTGAAATGTTTCCTTCAGTTTAGAAATCGAGTTGAACTCACGAGCGCTTAAGTCAGGGGAGTGCAGCAGGTGATATAACACTTAGCAGCCCCATCAGTCAAACAAATCAGTAACAGCTTGCACTGTACGAGCTTGAGCATTGTCCTGCAAAATGATGGTCAGCTCCTGCAGAAAGTGTCGTCACTTCTAAGCTGGTCGTAGTTTGTGTTCTTGTGGTGTTGCACACTGTGGACGTCCCGTACTGTAGCGCCTGGACACGTTTCCTGTCTGCTGGAATCATTGCCATAATCTTGAGATTACACTTTGTGGCACATGGAGGGCCCGTGCTACGACCTGCTGTGTTTGACCAGCCTCCAGTCGCCCTAGTATTCTACCCCTCATAACGTCATCAGTATGTGTTCTTTGAGCTATTTCCGATACACGGTCTGCCGGCCGGTGTGGCCGAGCGGTTCTAGATGCTCCAGTGTGGAACCGCGCGACCCGTACGGTCGCAGATTCGAATCCTGCCTCGGGCGTGGATGTGTGTGATGTGCTTAGGTTAGTTAGGTTTAAGTAGTTCTAAGTCAAGGGGATTGATGACTTCAAATGTCCCATAGTGCTCAGAGCCATTTGAACCAATACACAGTCTCCATTAGCATGTCTGAGAACGTCTGCACACTCACTCGCTGCACCGTACTCTGACATGCACCAACACACGTCTGCGTATGTGGATTGCTGCCAGAGCCACCGTGCGACGACCGCAGGTCAAATACACTTCATGGTCATACCCCGAGGTGATTTATATCCGTAATCCGCCCACCAGAGCGTTGTTGCACCGTGATCAGCATTATCCTTAATTCATGAGTGTAGCACCATGACCACACTACACTACTGTGACTTGTGTATGCGATATTTGCGTCATCTGTATCCGTGCATATCGCTAGCCCATGACTTGCGTCACCTGAGGTATGCTATTTGCCAAACTAAGTTACCAAAAGCTCGCCAACAAGGCGTCGTGAACATCTTAAGTTTCCTCCGCATTATATGTAGAGTCCTGTGTAGTTTTTCCAAGGGATTCGATTGCTTGTTGCAAAATAATGTCCAGATGCCAACAGTCAAGTAAATTCTTCTTTCAAGGAATCTAGCAAGTCTAATCCAGGATAATTATTTCCCTTCCTCACATTATTCAGCTTTCAATGAAACAACACCGTCCTAGAGTTACATAAATAACAAAACTTTCCCAAAGATTGACTAAAAATTTAGCATTCGGAGTGGTGATGGTTATTGTTTTCTTGAGCACTATTCATGTCATCCTGCCTATTTCGAAGCCTTCTAATGAAATAAAAACTACGTGAAACTTCCTGGCAGATTAAAACTGTGTGCCCGACCGAGACTCGAACTCCGGACCTTTGCCTGTCGCGGACGAGCGCCCTACCATCTGCGCTACCCAAGCACGACTCACGCCCCGTCCTCACAGCTTTGCTTCCGCCAGTACCTCGTCTCCTACCTTCCAAACTTCACAGAAGCTCTCCTGCGAACCTTTCAGAACTAGCACTCCTGAAAGAAAGGATATTGCGGAGACATGGCTTAGCCACAGCCTGGGGGATGTTTCCAGAATGAGATTTTCACAATGCAGCGGACTGTGCGCTGATATGAAACTTCCTGGCAGATTAAAACTGTGTGCCGGACAGAGGCAAAGGTCCCGAGTTGCCTGTTTACGTATCTCTGAAAATGAACACGCATGCCTATACTGGTTTCTTTAGAGCGTCAGTGTGTGTCTATATATAATTTCTTAATTATCTTAGTGTTAGTGAGAGATCTGCGATAGGGTAAAGCTGTCGTTCAGTAATTCCGAGGCGGCCCTTGTGACCGAGTGGTTCTAGGCGCTTCAGTTCGGAACCGCGCCGCTGCTATGGTCGCAGGTTCGAATCCTGCCTCGAGCATGGATGTGTGTGATGTCGTTAGGTTAGTTAGGTTTAAGTAGTTCTAAGTCAAGGGGACTGATGACTTCAGACGTTGAGTCCCATAGTGCTTAGAGCCACTTTGAAGTAATTCCGAGTATAAGACCAGGCTCAAATTTTATAAATTACGTTAGTCTGAATAACTTGTAATTAGTTTAAAACATTTTAAGTAACTAATTTTGCTAAAGCTCAAATGGTTCAAATGGCTCTGAGTACTATTGGACTTAACATCTGCTCCCTGCCGCCGTTGGATAAGCAGCTGCAGCAGCAAGTCGTATACTCCTAGCTCACTCATTTGTTACATAGTTTAATTCTTAATTTCTTTGCGTGTTTTTGGTACTTGCATTGTTTAATTCATAAATTTCGGGCGTATTATAGTATTTGAGAGTTGTAGCATCGCGTTTTAGTACCTGAATAGTGTAAATTCGCGTAGTCGTCTGTCAACTGTTTTTGTTTTGAACGGCCAGTGTCGGTTGGTCACAGTCAGTGTGCTCCCTGCCGCCGTTGGATAAGCAGCTGCAGCAGCAAGTCGTATACTCCTAGCTCACTCATTTGTTACATAGTTTAATTCTTAATTTCTTTGCGTGTTTTTGGTACTTGCATTGTTTAATTCATAAATTTCGGGCGTATTATAGTATTTGAGAGTTGTAGCATCGCGTTTTAGTACCTGAATAGTGTAAATTCGCGTAGTCGTCTGTCAACTGTTTTTGTTTTGAACGGCCAGTGTCGGTTGGTCACAGTCAGTGTGCTCCCTGCCGCCGTTGGATAAGCAGCTGCAGCAGCAAGTCGTATACTCCTAGCTCACTCATTTGTTACATAGTTTAATTCTTAATTTCTTTGCGTGTTTTTGGTACTTGCATTGTTTAATTCATAAATTTCGGGCGTATTATAGTATTTGAGAGTTGTAGCATCGCGTTTTAGTACCTGAATAGTGTAAATTCGCGTAGTCGTCTGTCAACTGTTTTTGTTTTGAACGGCCAGTGTCGGTTGGTCACAGTCAGTGTGCTCCCTGCCGCCGTTGGATAAGCAGCTGCAGCAGCAAGTCGTATACTCCTAGCTCACTCATTTGTTACATAGTTTAATTCTTAATTTCTTTGCGTGTTTTTGGTGCTTGCATTGTTTAATTCATAAATTTCGGGCGTATTATAGTATTTGAGAGTTGTAGCATCACGTTTTAGTACTTGAATAGTGTTAAATCGCGTAGTCTCCTTCCGCCGCCGAGCAGTGTGTCAGCAGTGCACAAGTGGCAGCATTACTGCATTTACTAGGCAATCTTGTATTTTAATAACCGCTTCAATTTTGTGTCGTTTTGTTTGCGCTCTCTGTAGATTAGTTCAGACGTTCTTTGCACAGTTTTTAGCATGGATAGGGACTGCAACTGCTGTGTTCGGATGCAGGCTGAGTTGGCATCCCTTCGCTCCCAGCTTCAGGCAGTGTTGGCTTCGGTCACACAGCTTGAGGCTGTTGCCAATGGGCATCACTGTGGGGGTCCGGATGGGGGTTTGTCGGGGACGGCCAGCTCGTCCCACGCATCCCCCGATCGGACTACGACTGTGGTTGCCCGGGATACTGCCCGCATTGAGGCTGATCCCTCACCTGTGGTAGAGTGGGAGGTCGTCTCAAGGTGTGGCAGGGGGCGAAAGACATTCCGGAGGGCTGAACGGAAGGCCTCTCCAGTTTGTCTGACGAACCGGTTTCAGGCTCTGTCTCAGGCTGATACTGATCTTCAGCCTGACATGGCTGCTTGTCCTGTTCCAGAGGTTGCCCCTCAGTCTGCAAGATCCGGGCAGTCGCAGAGGGTGGGCTTACTGGTAGTTGGGAGCTCCAACGTCAGGCGCGTAATGGGGCCCCTTAGGGATATGGCAGCAAGGGAGGGGAAGAAAACCAAAGTGCACTCCGTGTGCATACCGGGGGGAGTCATTCCAGATGTGGAAAGGGTCCTTCCGGATGCCATGAAGGGTACAGGGTGCACCCATCTGCGGGTGGTCGCTCATGTCGGCACCAATGATGTGTGTCGCTATGGATCGGAGGAAATCCTCTCTGGCTTCCGGCGGCTATCTGATTTGGTGAAGACTGCCAGTCTCGCTAGCGGGATGAAAGCAGAGCTCACCATCTGCAGCATCGTCGACAGGACTGACTGCGGACCTTTGGTACAGAGCCGAGTGGAGGGTCTGAATCAGAGGTTGAGACGGTTCTGCGACCATGTGGGCTGCAGATTCCTCGACTTGCGCCATAGGGTGGTGGGGTTTCGGGTTCCGCTGGATAGGTCAGGAGTCCACTACACGCAACAAGCGGCTACACGGGTAGCAGGGGTTGTGTGGCGTGGGCTGGGCGGTTTTTTAGGTTAGATGGCCTCGGGCAAGTGCAGAAAGGGCAACAGCCTCAACGGGTGCGGGGCAAAGTCAGGACATGCGGGGACCAAGCAGCAATCGGTATTGTAATTGTAAACTGTCGAAGCTGCGTTGGTAAAGTACCGGAACTTCAAGCGCTGATAGAAAGCACCGAAGCTGAAATCGTTATAGGTACAGAAAGCTGGCTGAAGCCAGAGATAAATTCTGCCGAAATTTTTACAAAGGCACAGACGGTGTTTAGAAAGGATAGATTGCATGCAACCGGTGGCGGAGTGTTCGTCGCTGTTAGTAGTAGTTTATCCTGTAGTGAAGTAGAAGTGGATAGTTCCTGTGAATTATTATGGGTGGAGGTTACACTCAACAACCGAGCAAGGTTAATAATTGGCTCCTTTTACCGACCCCCCGACTCAGCAGCATTAGTGGCAGAACAACTGAGAGAAAATTTGGAATACATTTCACATAAATTTTCTCAGCATGTTATGGTCTTAGGTGGAGATTTCAATTTACCAGATATAGACTGGGACACTCAGATGTTTAGGACGGGTGGTAGGGACAGAGCATCGAGTGACATTATACTGAGTGCACTATCCGAAAATTACCTCGAGCAATTAAACAGAGAACCGACTCGTGGAGATAACATCTTGGACCTACTGATAACAAACAGACCCGAACTATTCGACTCTGTTAGTGCAGAACAGGGAATCAGTGATCATAAGGCCGTTGCAGCATCCCTGAATATGGAAGTTAATAGGAATATAAAAAAAGGGAGGAAGGTTTATCTGTTTAGCAAGAGTAATAGAAGGCAGATTTCAGACTACCTAACAGATCAAAACGAAAATTTCTGTTCCGACACTGACAATGTTGAGTGTTTATGGAAAAAGTTCAAGGCAACCGTTAAATGCGTTTTAGACAGGTACGTGCCGAGCAAAACTGTGAGGGACGGGAAAAACCCACCGTGGTACAACAACAAAGTTAGGAAACTACTGCGAAAGCAAAGAGAGCTTCACTCCAAGTTTAAACGCAGCCAAAACCTCTCAGACAAACAGAAGCTGAACGATGTCGAAGTTAGCGTAAGGAGGGCTATGCGTGAAGCGTTCAGTGAATTCGAAAGTAAAATACTAGGTACCGACTTGACAGAAAATCCTAGGAAGTTCTGGTCTTACGTTAAATCAGTAAGTGGCTCGAAACATCATGTCCAGACACTCTGGGATGATGATGGCATTGAAACAGAGGATGACAAGCGTAAAGCTGAAATACTAAACACCTTTTTCCAAAGCTGTTTCACAGAGGAAGACCGCACTGCAGTTCCTTCTCTAAATCCTCGCACCAACGAAAAAATGGCTGACATTGAAATAAGTGTCCAAGGAATAGAAAAGCAACTGGAATCACTCAACAGAGGAAAGTCCACTGGACCTGACGGGATACCAATTCGATTCTACACAGAGTACGCGAAAGAACTTGCCCCCCTTCTAACAGCCGTGTACCGCAAGTCTCTAGAGGAACAGAAGGTTCCAAATGATTGGAAAAGAGCACAGGTAGTCCCAGTCTTCAAGAAGGGTCGTCGAGCAGATGCGCAAAACTATAGACCTATCTCTCTGACGTCGATCTGTTGTAGAATTTTAGAACATGTCTTTTGCTCGAGTATCATGTCGTTTTTGGAAACTCAGAATCTACTATGTAGGAATCAACATGGATTCCGGAAACAGCGATCGTGTGAAACGCAACTCGCATTATTTGTTCATGAAACCCAGAAAATATTAGATACAGGCTCCCAGGTAGATGCCATTTTCCTTGACTTCCGGAAGGCGTTCGATACAGTTCCGCACTGTCGTCTGATAAACAAAGTAAGAGCCTACGGAATATCAGACCAGCTGTGTGGCTGGATTGAAGAGTTTTTAGCAAACAGAACACAGCATGTTGTTCTCAATGGAGAGACATCTACAGACGTTAAAGTAACCTCTGGCGTGCCACAGGGGAGTGTTATGGGACCATTGCTTTTCACAATATATATAAATGACCTAGTAGATAGTGTCGGAAGTTCCATGCGGCTTTTCGCGGATGATGCTGTAGTATGCAGAGAAGTTGCAGCATTAGAAAATTGTAGCGAAATGCAGGAAGATCTGCAGCGGATAGGCACTTGGTGCAGGGAGTGGCAACTGACCCTTAACATAGACAAATGTAATGTATTGCGAATACATAGAAAGAAGGATCCTTTATTGTATGATTATATGATAGCGGAACAAACACTGGTAGCAGTTACTTCTGTAAAATATCTGGGAGTATGCGTGCGGAACGATTTGAAGTGGAATGATCATATAAAATTAATTGTTGGTAAGGCGGGTACCAGGTTGAGATTCATTGGGAGAGTCCTTAGAAAATGTAGTCCATCAACAAAGGAGGTGGCTTACAAAACACTCGTTCGACCTATACTTGAGTATTGCTCATCAGTGTGGGATCCGTACCAGATCGGGTTGACGGAGGAGATAGAGAAGATCCAAAGAAGAGCGGCGCGTTTCGTCACAGGGTTATTTGGTAACCGTGATAGCGTTACGGAGATGTTTAACAAACTCAAGTGGCAGACTCTGCAAGAGAGGCGCTCTGCATCGCGGTGTAGCTTGCTCGCCAGGTTTCGAGAGGGTGCGTTTCTGGATGAGGCATCGAATATATTGCTTCCCCCTACTTATACCTCCCGAGGAGATCACGAATGTAAAATTAGAGAGATTAGAGCGCGCACAGAGGCTTTCAGACAGTCGTTCTTCCCGCGAACCATACGCGACTGGAACAGGAAAGGGAGATAATGACAGTGGCACGTAAAGTGCCCTCCGCCACACACCGTTGGGTGGCTTGCGGAGTATAAATGTAGATGTATCAGTCCCCTAGACTTAGAACTACTTAAACCTAACTAACATAAGGACAACACACACACATCCATGCCCGAGGCAGGATTCGAACCTGCGACCGTAGCGGTCGTGCGGTTCCAGACTGAAGTGCCTAGAACCGCTCGGCCACAAAGGCCGGCTGCTGAAGCTAAGTTCAATTAATTGAAAGTAGTTATTCCCTATTTCAGTCACATTATTGACATGTAAATGGATGTAACTCCTATATCACTGATGAAGTTAGAAAAAAAAGCTCATAGAAATCCTTAAAATATTCTTGTAAATAGTTTCAATTAATATCAAGAGCTCTGATGGAAATCCAGTTCTAAGCAAAGAAGGGAATGCAGAAAGATGGAAGGCGTATATAGAGGGTCTATACAGGGGCGATGTTCTTGAGGGCAATATTATGGAAGTGGAAGAGGATGTAGATGAATATGAAATGGGAGATATGATACTGCGTGAAGAGTTTGACAGAGCACTGAAAGACCCAAGTCGAAAAATGGCCCTGGGAGTAGACAACATTCCATTAGAACTACTGACAGCCTTGGGAGAGCCAGTCCTGACCAAACTCTACCATCTGGTGAGCAAGATGTATGAGACAGGCGAAATACCCTCAGACTTCAAGAAGAATATAATAATTCCAATCCCAAAGAAAGCAGGTGTTGACAGATGTGAAAAGTTCCGAACTATCAGTGTAATAAGCCACAGCTGCAAAATACTAACGCGAATTCTTTACAGACGAATGGAAAAACTGGTAGAAGCCGACCTCGGGGAAGATCAGTTTGGATTCCGTAGAAATGTTGGAACACGTGAGGCAATACTGACTTATCTTAGAAAATATATTACGGAATGGCAAACCTACGTTTCTAGCATTTGTAGAGAAATCTTTTGACAATGTTGACTGGAATACTCTCTTTCAAATTCTGAAGGTGGCAGGGGTAAAATACTGGGAGCGAAAGGCTATATACAATTTGTACAGAAAGCGGATGGTAGTTACAAGAGTCGAGGTACATGAAAGGGAAGCAGTGGTTGGGAAGGGAGTGAGACAAGGTTGTAGCCTATCCCCGATGTTATTCAATCTGTATATTGAGCAAGCAGTAAAGGAAACAAAAGAAAAATTCGGAGTAGGTATTAAAATCCATGGAGAAGAAATAAAAACTTTGAGGTTTGCCGATGACATTGTAATTCTGTCAGAGACAGCAAAGGACCTGGAAGAGTAGCTGAACGGAATGGGCCGTGTCTTGAAAGGAGGATATAAGATGAACATCCACAAAAGCAAAACGAGGATAATGGAATGTAGTCGAATTAAGTCGAGTGATGCTCACGGAATTAGATTATGAAATGAGACGCTTAAAGTAGTGACTGAGTTTTGCTATTTGGGGAGCAAAATAACTGATGATCGTCGAAGTAGAGAGGATATAAAATGTAGACTGGCAATGGCAAGGAAAGCGTTTCTGAAGAAGAGAAATTTGTTAACATCGAATATAGATTTAAGTGTCAGGAAGTCGTTTCTGAAAATATTTGTATGGAGTGTAGCCATGTATAGAAGTGAAACGTCGACGATAAATAGTGTAGACAAGAAAAGAATAGAAGCTTTCGAAATGTGGTGCTACAGAAGAATGCTGAAGATTAGATTGGTAGATCACATATCTAATGAGGAGGTACTGAATAGAATAGGGGAGAAGAGGAGTTTGTGGCACAACTTGACAAGACGAAGGGACCGTGTGGTAAGACATGTTCTGAGGCATCAAGGGATCACAAATTTAGCATTGGAGGGCAGTGTGGAGGGTAAAAATCGTAGAGGGAGACCAAGAGATGAATACACTAAGGAGATTCAGAAGGATGTAGGCTGCAGTAGGTACTGGGAGAAGATGAAGCTTGCACAGGATAGAGTAGGATGGAGAGCTGCATCAAACCAGTCTCAGGAGTGAAGACCACAACAACAACCACAACAGCTAGTTTCAAAAACATGGTACAAACATCAGCACTTAATTAGTTTGTGGGTATTTAGCACTTGAATCTATGGTATTCTTTTTTTACCTTTCTTTTCGGTTTCGTTATCAAGAAGGCTTATTTCATCTGTAACTCTTATTGTAACATAGAGATCAGCCCAAAATCAATTTTTCTGCACTATTCAATTAAGTTAAGATGTACAGCTATAATTGTAAATGATCTAAATTACGTATTTAGCAGCGTAGCCATTCTTGCGAAGCTATATAAGGACTTGACCTGAAGCTATTTTACAGTCAGTCTGTTTCGAGATATTGAGAGTGGACCCCGTGTCAGTCAGAACCGTAATAATGTAATGGAGTAATGGTGTGTTGCTCCGAATAAGAAGACGGAGGCTAAAGTAGGACAGTTAACAGTGATTAGTGATTAACTGTAATACATGAGTGCCACACGCATATTGCATGCAAGAAGACTTGTTGATTGGTTGGTTAAACTGAACAGTGACTGCTATTGTGCAGTCAGAAGGAACAGTACGTGCATATCTGAAAAGTGAGACTTAACTATGTAATTAAGACACGGACTGGTCATAACTAATTCATTGAGTAGGGGGGCTGACGTTTTTGGAAGTAAAAACCTTTAAACCGAATGTGTGTGTCGACCACGTTATTGGATGTACACTCATACTCATAAATTAAGGATAATGCTGATACATGGTGAAACAACGCTCTGGTTGGCGGTTTGCGGGTTTAAATCACCTCGGGGTATGACCATGCGGTGCATTTGACCTGCGGTCGTCGCATGGTGGCGCTGGCAACAGTCCACATACGTAGAGGTGTGTTGGTGCCTGTCGGAGTACGGTGCAGCGAGTAAGTGTGCAGACGTTTACAGACCTGCTAATGGAGACTGTGTGGCTCAAAGAACACATACTGGTGACGTTATAAGGGGTAGAATACTAGGGCGACTGGAGTTTGGTCAAACACGGCAGGTCGTAGCACGGGCCCTCCGTGTGCCACAAAGTGTGATCTCAAGAGTATGGCAACGATTCCAGCAGACAGGAAGCGTGTCCAGGCGCTACAGTACGGGACGTCCACAGTGTACAACACCACAAGAAGGCCGATATCTCACCATCAGTTCCCGCAGACGGACACGGAGTACTACAGGTAGTCTTGCACAGGACGTTACTGCAGCCACTGGAACAGCTGTCTCCAGACACACAGTCTACAGACGACAGAACAGACATGGTTTATTCGCCTAGAGACCTGCAACGTGCATTCCACTGCTGATGCATGGTGACAGGAGAGCCCGTAAAGCCTTGTGTCAAGAACACAGTACATGATCATTGGAACAGTGGTCCAAGGTTATGTTATGAGTCCAGGTATAGTCTTAACAGTGATTCTCGCCGGGTTTTCATCTGGCGTGAACCAGGGACCAGATACCAATCCCTTCATGTCATTGAAAGGGATCTGTATGGAGGTCGTGGTGTGGAGTGGGATCATGATTGGTGCACGTACACTCCTGCATTTCTTTGACAGAGGAACTGTAACAGGTCAGGTGTATCGGGACGTCATTTTGCACCAGTATGTCCGCCTTTTCAGGGGTGCAGTGGGTCGCACCTTCCTCCTGATGGATGATAACGCACGGCCCCACCGAGCTGCCATCGTGGAGGAGTAGCTTGAAACAAAAGATATCAGGTGAATGGAATGGCGTGTCTGTTCTCTAGACCTAAACCCCATCGAGCACGTCTGGGATGCTCTCGGTCGACGTATCACTGCACAATCCCTAGGACACTTCAGGAGTTCTGTCAGCCACTGGTGCAAGAATGGGAGGCTATACCCCAGCAGCTGCTCGACCGCCTGATCAAGAGTATGCCAACCAGTTGTTCGGCCAGTGTACGTGTGCATGGTGATCATATGCCATATTAATGTTGCGCAGGAAACTGACGTTTTGGAGCAAATGTGTTTCGGGACTGTTTTCTCAACTTATCAGCAATACCGTGGATTTTCTATGTCGTGTGTGTTCCCTACGTGCCTATGCTATTAACGCCAGTTTCGTGTAGTCCACATTGTGTGGCACCACATTCTGCAATTATCCTTAATTTATGAGCATGAGTGTAGATAGTGCTATACCCACACATATTTACAACCAATATCCGCTGTGATCGGTGCCACAGAGGAGCCACAAATTGATTCATGACCAGGTATGTCGCAACGTGTTCTAACGTTAGCTACATCTGGCTACAGCTGTGTGCGTGAGCGCGACGAGCCTCCATTAAATCTGTAACGACTGGCCCCTTTTCCCAATCTCTTGAGACACTTGGCTGCTCCAGCGGTAGTTCGCTGCTCGCTCAGCAGTTCTCCCTTCCGCCCTATTGACACAAACGTCGATACTCTTCAAGTGCGGCTGCCACCGAGCGCTCCAGAAGCGGAGCCGTCCCCGAGATCCTATCTTTCCTTACCTATCTTTTTTCCGGAGTTCAAAGTTTCTCAGCGCAGAACTGGGCTACGTCTAATGTCTCCTTGCTACCCTCTCATAATTATTCGTGGGTGTATTACAAGGAGAGCTAGGACAGACCGGGAGCTGTGCCATATCCTATTACACTACTGGTCATTAAAATAGCAACACCAAGAACAAAATGCAGATGATAAACGGGTATTCATTGGAAAAAGATATCATACTAGAACTGACGTGAGATTAAATTTTCACGCAATTTGGGTGCATAGATACTGAGCAATCAGTATCCACAACAACCACCTCTGGCCGTAATAACGGCCTTCATACGCCTGGGCATTGAGCCAAACACAGCTTAGATGGCGTGTACAGGTACAGCAGCCCATGCAGCTTCAACACGATACCACAATTCATCAAGAGTAGTGACTGGCGTATTGTGACGAGCCAGTTGCTCGGCCGCCGTTGACCAGACTTTTTCAGTTGGTGAGAGATCTGGAGACTGTGCTGGCCAGGGCAGCAGTCGAGCATTTTCTGTATCCAGAAAGGCCCGTACAGGACCTGCAACATGCGGTCCCGCATTATCCTGCTGAAATGTAGGATTTCGCAGGGATCGAATGAAGGGTAGAGCCACGGGTCGTAACACATCTGAAATGTAACGTCCACTGTTCAAAGCGTCGTCAATGCGAACAAGCGGTGACCGAGACGTGTAACCAATGGCACCCAATACCATCACGCCGGGTGATACGCCAATATGGCGATGACGGTACACACGCTTCCAATGTGCGTTCACCGCGATGTCGCCAAACACGGATACGACCGTCATGATGCTGTAAATAGAACCTGGATTCATTCGAGAAAATGACGTTTTGCCATTCGTGCACCCAGGTTCGTCGTTGAGTACAACATCGCCGGCGCTCCTGTCTGTGATGCAGCGACAAGGGTAACCGCAGCCATGGTCTCCGAGCTGATAGTCTATGATGCTGCAAACGTCGCCGAACTGTTCGTGCAGATGGTTGTTGTCTTGCAAACGTCCCCATCTGTTGACTCAATGATCGAGACGTGGCTCCACGATCCGTTACAGCCATGCGGATAAGATGCCTGTCATCTCGACTGCTAGTGATACGAGGCCATTGGGATCCAGCACGGCGTTCCGTATTACCCTTCTGAACCCACCGATAGCATGTTCTGGTAACAGTCATTGGATCTCGACCAACGCGAGTAGAAATGTTGCGATACGATAAACCGCAATCGCGATAGGCTCCAATCCTACCTTTATCAAAGTCGGAAACGTGATGGTAAGCATTTCTCCTCCTTACACGAGGCATCACAACAACGTTTCACCAGGCAACGCCGGTCAACTGCCGTTTGTGTATGAGAAATCGTTTGGAATCGTTCCTCATGTCAGCACATTGTAGGTGTCGCCACCGGCGCCAACCCTGTGTGAATGCTCTGAGAAGCTGATCATGTCACAGTGTCCTCTTCCTGTCGGTTAAATTTCGCGTTTGTAGCACGTCATCTTCGTGGTGTAGTAATTTTAATGGCCGATAGTGTAATTTGACACGGTGGCCCATTACTGGCTGTTAACGAAGGTACGACCATATTCATAGATATGCAAGTGGCTCGAAGAGTTCGTAAGTTATAAACCCAGTACGTTGTCTCGTCGGCGAGTTTTCATCACAGACAAGGCTATCATCAGGAGTGCCCCAGGGAGTTCTGAGTGGACCGCGATTCTTCTCCATATACATAAATGAATTGGTTGCAAGAATGGGCAGCAGTCTGCGTTTGTCTGCGGATGATGCCGCGATGTACGGTAAGGTGTCGAAGTTGAGTGGCTGTAGGAAGATACAAGTCGACTTAAACAAAATTTCTACTTGGTGTGATGAATGCCAGCTAGTTCTAATTGTACGAAAATTGAAGTTAATGAGGATGTAAGGAAGAACAAACCTGCAGTGGTTCGCTGACAGTATTACTTCTGCCCTACTTAGCACAGTGAAGTCCGTTAAATATTTGGGCATAACGTTCCAAAGCGACATGAAATGGAACGAGAATTTGGGAACTGTGGTAGGGAAGGGGAATTGTCGACTCCGGTTTATTGGGAGAATAATAGGGAAGAGTGGTTGAATTGTAAAGGAGTCTGCATATGGGATACTGGTGAGACCTATTCTAGAGTACTGTTCGAGTGTTTAGGATCCTTACCAGGTGAGATTGAAGGAAGACATCCAAGCATTTCAGAGGCTGGCTGCTATATTTATTGTTTCATTATCGGTAGGTTCGAACAACACGTGTTACAGAGATGCTTCAATTGTAAAGGAGACTGCATATGGGATATTGGTGCGACCTACTCTAGAGTACTGTTTGAGTGTTTGGGATCCTTACCAGGTCAGATTTAAGGAAGAAATCCAAGCACTTCAGAGGCTGGCTGCTAGATTAATTATCGGTAGGTTCGAACAACACCTGAGTGTTACAGAGACGCTTCAATTGTAAAGGAGACTGCATATGGAATACTGGTGCGACCTACTCTAGAGTACTGTTTGAGTGTTTGGGATCCTTTCCAGGTCAGATTTAAGGAAGAAATCGAAGCATTTCAGATGCTGGCTGCTAGATTAATAATCGGTAGGTTCGAACAACACGTGTTACAGAAATGCTTCAATTGTATAGGAGGCTGCATATGGGATACTGGTGCGACCTACTCTAGTTTTAGTGTTTGGGATCCTTACCAGGTCAGATTTAAGGAAGAAATCCAAGCATTTCAGAGTCTGTCTGCTAGATTAATTATCGGTAGGTTCGAACAACACGTATGTGTTACAGAGATGCTTCAATTGTAAAGGAGACTGCATATGGGATACTGGTGCGACCTACTCTAGAGTACTGTTTGAGTGTTTGGGATCCTTACCAGGTCAGATTTAAGGAAGAAATCCAAGCATTTCAGAGGCTGGCTGCTAGATTAATTATCGGTAGGTTCGAACGACACGTAAGTGTTACAGAGATGCTTCGGGAACGCAAATGGGAATTCCTGGAGGGAGGCGAAGTTCTTTTCGAGAAAACTCTTGACGCCATTTGAAGTTGACTGCCCTACGATTCTATTGCCGGCAACGTACAGTGCACATAAGGACCACGAAGATAAGATTCGACACGTAGGGGTTCATACCGTGGCACGTAGACGGCCGTTTTTCACTCGCTCTGTTTGCGAGTGGAACAGGAAAGGAAGTGACTAGTAGTGGCAGAGGCCGCGATCCGCCACGCACCGCATGGTGGACTGCGGAGTGTCATGTAGATGTAGATGTAAACGATTGCAATTGGTTGGTTGGTTGGGTTTGGGGAAGGAGACCAGACAGCGTGGTCATCGGTCTCATCGGATTAGGGAAGGATTGGGAAGGAAGTTGGCCGTGCCCTTTCAGAGGAACCATCCCAGCATTTGCCTGGAGTAATTTAGGGAAATCACGGAAAACCTAAATCAGGATGGCCGGACACGGGATTGAACCGTCGTCCTCCCGAATGCGAGTCCAGTGTCTAACCACTGTGCCACCCCGCTCGGTAACGATTGCAATTCTCTGTGACAGGTATAACGGCCAGCAGAGTGCACTGGTATTGTTCGTGTTTAGCGTTGGTACCAGGCGTGATATGGTATGTAAGGGGCGTGTATAGCGTCAGATGCTGAGTGATCACTGTGTAAGACAAGGAAGCGTCGCATGGTAGTGTGATGAAATGGAAACGAGCGTTTGACGTCATTGGCCGGAGGGCCCCCCTATGGGGCAGGTCCGGCCGCATTGGTGCAGGTCTTATTACATCCGACCCCACATTGGATGACCTGCGCGCCGGATGGCGATGAAATGATGATGCAGACAACACAATACCCAATCCCTGGGCGGAGAAAATCCCCGACCCAGCCGAGAATCGAGCCAGGCCCCCTTATGACGGCAGTCCGTCACGCTGACCATTCAGCTATCACATCTTAACTTCTGTCACATCTGCGCCTGCCATCAGAGATCAAGTAATGTGCTAGCTACGATATTCTGTATCGTCTCGCATCATTGGTCGAAACTGCCAGCAGCCGGATGATGGAGTTACCGTAACCTGTGTAGGTTTCCGTCAACACCACAACACAAACTGTTGCGCTTGGAGTGCCGGCCGTAGTGGCCGAGCGGTTCTAGGCGCTAAAAAAAATGGTTCAAATGGCTCTGGGCACTATGGGACTTAACATCTATGGTCATCAGTCCCCTAGAACTTAGAACTACTTAAACCTAACTAACCTAAGGACATCACACATCACCCAGTCATCACGAGGCAGAGAAAATCCCTGACCCCGCCGGGAATCGAACCCGGGAACCCGGGCGTGGGAAGCGAGAACGCTACCGCACGACCACGAGCTGCGGACTTAGGCGCTACAGTCTGGAACCGCGCGACCGCTACGGTCGCAGGTTCGAAACCTGCATCGGGCATGCATGCGTGTGATGTCCTTAGGTTAGTTCTGTTCAAGTAGTTCTTAGGGGACTGATGACCTCAGATGGTTAAGTCCCATAGTGCTTAGAGCCATCTGAAACATTTGAACCCGTACGAATTTCAGCCCCTAGTACATCCTCAGGCCACAAAATGGCGGACAACAGGGTTGTGTTCGTCACTGAAGCAAATATAAGGTGGTGCATCCACGTTTAGTTCGCAAAAGCTCAAAGCGAACTGATGTGCAAGGCACCGTGTTCTTTATGAGTGGGAATGATATTTTTGTGGTTGGCCGGGGTAGCCGAGCGGTTCTAAGTTCTACAGTCTGGAACCGCGCGACCACTACGGTCGCAGGTTCAAATCCTGCCTCGGGAATAGATGTGTGTGATGTCCTTAGGTTAGTTAGGTTTAAGTAGTTCTAAGTTCTAGGAGACTGATGACCTGAGAAGTTAAGTCCCATAGTGCTCAGAGCCATTTGAACCATTTTTTTTAGCGCCTAGAACCGCTCGGCTGATGACCTGAGAAGTTAAGTCCCATAGTGCTCAGAACCATTTGAACCATTTTTGCGCTTGGAGTAGTGACGTGGCCAGGAAGCATGGACTGACGATAAATAGCGGCACGCAGTATTTAGCGATTAACTATTGGTTCTGAACTAACATAGATGTCGATCATCAGCGTATGTAGCGGCAACTTGGAGAGAGGTCCCATTATTCAAGTGTTTTGTAGATCCGCACCTGAGTTTCTTGTGTCAAGTTCCTACGGGACCAAACTGCTGAGGTCATAGGTCTCTAGGCTTACACACTAGTTAATCTAACTTAAAGTAAGTTACGCAAGTACAACACACACACATACCCATGCCCAAGGAAGAACTTGAACCTCCGACGTGTGGGGAGGGGGGGGGGGCAGGGGAGCCGCGCGAACCATGACAAGGCGCCCTAGACCACGCGGCTAGCCAACGCAGCTCACACCTGTGTTACTCCTACCGTAATGGTCTATGAATCTATTGCACATGAGCTCAACACACTACTGATAGTGACTGACTGAATCCTGACGTCACAACGGTACATCAAGGACATCCTGCGTCCTCAGTGTTACGTCCCACGTGACGGTATGGCGGTGCCATTTTTCAACATGACAGTGCTCTCCGACACATCCCACGTGTCTCTGTGAACTGTCTGCGTGATGTTCAAGTACTCCCATGGCAGTAAGATACCTAGGCCTGTCCCCGACAGAACATATGTGGGACCACACAAGTGCCAGTTTCTATCAGATCGAGTACCATTTGCAATAGTAGTGGACCGTCATGCCCGGGAAAAGATACAACGGTTTTATGAGGCCCTTCCCAGCCAAATCAGTGGATGCATTGAAGCCAGAGAGGTCCGCAGCTCGTGGTCGTGCGGTAGCGTTCTCGCTTCCCGCGTCCGGGTTCCCGGGTTCGATTCCCGGCGGGGTCGGGGATTTTCTCTGCCTCGTGATGACTGGGTGTTGTGTGACGTCCTTAGGTTAGTTAGGTTTAAGTAGTTCTAAGTTCTAGGGGACTGATGACCACAGATGTTAAGTCCCATAGTGCTCAGAGCCATTTGAACCTTTTTTTTTTTTAAGCCAGAGAGGGTGCAACATCACAGTGATAAGAGGGATCACAATGTCATCTTGTTTGTAAATTTGATTCGACTCTCTAATTGCTGCAGTAACCTTCCCTGGCGCGTTCTCCACCTTCTTGTCATGCAGTGCATTTTCGGAACTTTTTCTCATTATAAATAACACCATCCTTGCAAAAAGCCTGAGGTTACCATTAATGATATCTGCAAGATCATTAATATACAAAGTTAATAGCAGGTGTCTCAACACACTTTCCTGCAGGAAACTTGAAAACACTTCCACATCCCAAGCCAGAAAGGAGCTAAAAACACTAGCAGCCAGTGGACATTCTTTATTATCAGTGGGGTATGTTTAAACTTTGTGCCAGACTAGGATTAGAACCCAGGTGTCCTACATACTAGGCAGATGCGCTCATCACTACCCCGTCCGGAAACAGTAGTCACTGTCACCGATCGGACTACCCTAGCACGCCTCCTGTCAAATCCAGATTCTCAACGTATACCACATATTGCTGATGTAATATCCGTGTCTCATTACTTGCGGCATCTCACCCATTCCCGTAGAGCTCGAGCTCGGTTTGCACTGAAGGTTTCCGTAGCCGTTTTCACCGTAATTATATACATGTGGTGTCTGTCCTTTTGACATGCTCGAAAGAAGACACCACATATACACTCCTGGAAATGGAAAAAAGAACACATTGACACCGGTGTGTCAGACCCACCATACTTGCTCCGGACACTGCGAGAGGGCTGTACAAGCAATGATCACACGCACGGCACAGCGAACACACCAGGACCCGCGGTGTTGGCCGTCGAATGGCGCTAGCTGCGCAGCATTTGTGCACCGCCGCCGTCAGTGTCAGCCAGTTTGCTGTGGCATACGGAGCTCCATCGCAGTTTTAACACTGGTAGCATGCCGCGACAGCGTGGACGTGAACCGTATGTGCAGTTGACGGACTTTGAGCGAGGGCGTATAGTGGGCATGCGGGAGGCCGGGTGGACGCACCGCCGAATTGCTCAACACGTGGGGCGTGAGGTCTCCACAGTACATCGATGTAGTCGCCAGTGGTCGGCGGAAGGTGCACGTGCCCGTCGACCTGGGACCGGACCGCAGCGACGCACGGATGCACGCCAAGACCGTAGGATCCTACGCAGTGCCGTAGGGGACCGCACCGCCACTTCCCAGCAAATTAGGGACACTGTTGCTCCTGGGGTATCGGCGAGGACCATTCGCAACCGTCTCCATGAAGCTGGGCTACGGTCCCGCACACCGTTAGGCCGTCTTCCGCACACACCCTAACATCGTGCAGCCCGCCTCCAGTGGTGTCGCGACAGGCGTGAATGGAGGGACGAATGGAGACGTGTCGTCTTCAGCGATGAGAGTCGCTTCTGCCTGGGTGCCAATGATGGTCGTATGCGTGTTTGGCGCCGTGCAGGTGAGCGCCACAATCAGGACTGCATACGACCGAGGCACACAGGGCCAACACCCGGCATCATGGTGTGGGGAGCGATCTCCTACACTGGCCGTACACCACTGGTGATCGTCGAGGGGAAACTGAATAGTGCACGGTACATCCAAACCGTCATCGAACCCATCGTTCTACCATTCCTAGACCGGCAAGGGAACTTGCTGTTCCAACAGGACAATGCACGTCCGCATGTATCCCGTGCCACCCAACGTGCTCTAGAAGGTGTAAGTCAACTACCCTGGCCAGCAAGATCTCCGGATCTGTCCCCCATTGAGCATGTTTGGGACTGGATGAAGCGTCGTCTCACGCGGTCTGCACGTCCGGCACGAACGCTGGTCCAACTGAGGCGCCAGGTGGAAATGGCATGGCAAGCCGTTCCACAGGACTACATCCAGCATCTCTACGATCGTCTCCATGGGAGAATAGCAGCCTGCATTGCTGCGAAAGGTGGATATACACTGTACTAGTGCCGACATTGTGCATGCTCTGTTGCCTGTGTCTATGTGCCTGTGGTTCTGTCAGTGTGATCATGTGATGTATCAGACCCCAGGAATGTGTCAATAAAGTTTCCCCTTCCTGGGACAATGAATTCATGGTGTTCTTATTTCAATTTCCAGGAGTGTATATTTCTACACCTGTCGATGAGCTAACGTGCTCAGTCTTTCCTACTAAAAAATTCTCAATGCGGTCACAAATTTTGATTCAGACACCATATAAGCATTGAAAATACAGTGCAACCAATTTTAAACAGACACACAGCAATACAAACACACTCCGCTAGTCCTAGTAGAACCGTTTGTGTACAAGGAGAAAATGATATGTCTCAAATGCGACGAATGGAGGGTATCTGGTTCTGTACACTCGTAGCTGCTCTGCAAGCCAGCAGAGGCGCCTGATGAAGGTTACTGTGTGCTAGCACTGTGCTCTCGCACTGTAGCGAGATAAAGACGACTGACTACATCGTTCCGTATGAGCCCTAATTTCTCTCACTATCTTGGCGGTAATAACGCGCTCTACAGTCTGTCTCAGTGTCGACTCTCTGAACTTTCCCAATAGCGTTCTTCGAAAAGAACGTCTCCTTCCATCAAGGATATGACATTTGATTTGACGTAGCATTTTCGTGATTGGACGTACCTAACTAACCAGGCAGAAAGCCTCTGAAATTGCTTCAATTTTTCATGTAATACGATCTGGTGTGGATCCCAAACACTCGAGCAGTACTCAAGAATAGGACCCCCTTGTGTTCTATACCCTGTGACCTTTACAGATGAACCGCACTTTTCCTAAAAATTCTCCTAATAAACCGAAGTCGTCCTTTCGCCTTCGCTATAACAATCAATACATGCTCATTCCATTTCACCTCGCTTTGCAACATCACACCTAGATATGTCATTACAGGATACCTTTCCTCACTTATCTTCTTGATCAATTGAGGTGGTGAAGTGGTTAGCACACTGGACTCGCATTCGGGAGGACGACGGTTCAATCTCGCGTCCGGCCATCCTGACTTAGGTTTTCTGTGATTTCCGTAAATCGCTCCAGGCAAATACCGAGATGGTTCCTACGAAGGGGCACAACAGACTTCCTTCCCCGTCCTTCCGTAATCCGATGAGACCGATGACCTCGCCGTTTGATCTCTTCCCCCAAAACAGCCCAACCTCCCATCCCCACCCCCCCTCCCACACTTACTCTTCATTAAATTTTATTGTATCATATTGAGAGCTAGCTGCTATTCACCACACCAACTACACTCATGCTCATAAATTAAGGATAATGCTGATACATGGTGGAACAACGCTCTGCTGGCGGTTTGCGGGTTTAAATCACCTCGGGGTATGACCATGCGGTGCATTTGACCTGCGGTCGTCGCACGGTGGCGCTGGCAGCAGTCTACATACGTAAAGGTGTGTAAGTGTGCAGACGTGCTAATGATGACAATGTGTTCAAAATGGCTCAAAGAACACACATTGAAGATGTTATAAGTGGTAGAATACTAGGGCGACTGAAGGCTGGTCAAACACAGCAGGTCGCAGCACGGGCCCTCCGTGTGCCACAAAGTGTGATCTCAAGATTATGGGAACGATACCAGCAGACAGGAAACGTGTCCGGGCGCTACAGTACGGGACGTCCACAGCGTAAAACACCACAAGAAGACCGATATCTCACCATCAGTGCCCACAGACGGCCACGGAATAGTGCAGGTAGCCTTGACCGGGACCTTACCGCAGCCACTGGAACAGTTGTCTCCAGACACACAGCCTACAGACGACTGAACAGACATGGTTTATTCGCCCGGAGACCTGCATTCCATTGACCTCTGGTCACAGGAGAGCCCGTAAAGCCTGGTGTCAAAATCACAGTAAGTAGTTATTGGAACAGGTGCTTCAGTCTGGAACCGCGCGACTGCTACAGTCGCAGGTTCGAATCCTGCCTCGGGCATGGATGTGTGTGATGTCCTTAGGTTAGTTATGTTTCAGTAGTTCTAAGTTATAGGGGACTGATGACCTCAGATGTTAAGTCCCATAGTGCTCAGAGCCATTTTTGAGCCATGCACACCGTCGATTTCCAGACACCTATCCATATAACTTATTATTCCATTTCTAGTCAAGAATCCGTCTTTGCTCTTCGTCGGCTTTATTAATGTCCACACTTAGAGATAGACACACACACACACACACACACACACACATAGAGAGAGAGAGAGTGAGAGAGAGAGAGTGAGTGAGAGTGAGTGAGAGAGAGAGTGAGAGAGAGAGAGAGAGAGAGAGAGAGAGAGTGTGTGGGAGAGTTTGGGAGTGGGAGTGGGAGTGGGAGGGGGGATTGCAGCGACAGTTCGATAAGGATCTCCCTCAATCGCTGTTGACTCCTCACTGCATTTTGAGTCATAGTCTTCTGACTGGTTTGATCCGCTCCGCCACAGATTTTTCTCCTGTGTCAAACTTTCCACCTCAGAGCAGCACTTGCAACCAGCGTCCTCAATTATTTTGTGAATGTACTCCAGTCTCTGTCTTCCTCTGTAGTTTTCACCCTGTACAAATCCCTCAAATAGTACTGTTGTGACTGACAATTCACAATTTTTCACAAACACAACTTTTATTGATATAATTTCACAAGGTTGATAACTGAACAACAAACGAGAGGTAACAATAACGATGCCATTAAAAGACTCCTAATTGTGGCAACAAAAATTCACTTCCAATTTTCCACTAAGGTTCGTGGTAACACACACACACACACACACACACACACACACACACACACCAGTAACAGTCCAACTCAGAAACGAAGACGTAATCTTTTACGGTCGCAGTACACGAGGTCGGCATCCGGAGTGAACTGAACTTCGGGGCTGGTTCTAGCCCCTAAATAGCTTTCTCCAGCCAGTCGGACTTTGACGTAGTCATACTTCCTGCATGCGATGTCTCGGTCTCCCCCTGCAGGAAGTAGTGCTCGGAATGTCTGTTTCCATTATCTTGTATGTAAATAGCCAGTGTTTACCATGATGCCTTTGGTACGCCGTGGACTTAGACAACGCCGTCCTCTGTGGCGTAATATAGGTTGTTGACCCTCAGGAGCTACCTTGGCTCCGGCATAACAGGTACCATGGACACTGTTACTTAATGTCGTAACAGAAGTCCCAACCCCCTGTCTCTTCTTCGTGTCAGATGTTTGCATATACTCGGTTCCTCGACGATTCTGCAGAGATCCTCCACATCCGTAACATGTAAACTTTCACAGCCGGCGTCTTCATTAATTAAAACTTCCAGGCTGAATTGCCGTGGTCCATATATAAAACTTCTTCTGCATCCTGACGTTTCGTTGCATTTTATCGAAAAACTGAGGGACATCACAGTTAGTCCAAGTGACATCCTCGTCAGTTTCGATGTAGTATCCCTGTTCACCTGTTGTCGAAGCTCTTTCTTACATAGCTGATATGTTTCCTACTGATATAATTACTTTGTTTCGACATAGTCTATCCACGACTTATTTTCAATATAACAACGAAGTTTATGAACAAGTTGATGGGGTGGCCATGGGTAGCCCTCTGAGCCCTGCTATTGCTGATCTATTTATGGAATTTTTCGAACAACAAGTGCTGCAGTCGGCCAAAAAAGCCCTTTGAAATGGTAACGATACGTGGATGACACCTTTGTGATATGGAATCATGCTGAAGAGGAACTGAGGGATTTTTTGGTGCACATAAACAAATGGCTCTGAGCACTGTGGGGCATAACTTCTGAGGTCATCAGTCCCCTAGAACTTAGAACTACTTAAACCTAACTAAGGACATGACACACATCCATGCCCGACGCAGGATTCGAACCTGCGACCGTAGCGGTCACGCGGTTCCAGACTGTATCGCCTAGAGCCGCATGGCCACCCCGGCCGGCGCACATAAACAGTTTCAATCCAAAGATACAAGTCACCATGGAGAAGGAGAGTAATGGACAACTAAATTTTTTGGATGTATTGGTTATTAAGCGGGCAGATGAGACTTTAGGGCACAAGGTATATAGGAAAGACACAAACACACCGATCGTTACCTACATAAGGATTCGAATCATCATGCTAGGCAGAAGAGAGGAGTCATAAGAACTTTAGTGGACAGGGCTAATATCATCTGTGAGCCAATTTATTTGCAAGATGAATTAAGCCATTTGTGAACGGCTTTCAAGAGAAATGGGTACACTGACAACGAAATAGATCGAGTACTCCACCCTCGAAGAAAAGGGTCCGAAAATACACGATAGCAAAAACCGTCGGCTGGAAAAATTTTTCTTACATTTTTTCATAACATGACGGACCGTATTGGGAAAGGTTTGGCCAAGTTTCAAGTTGAGACAACCTTTCGACCTACCAAGAAAATTAGTGAATGTTTAAGATCGATGAAAGACGGATAAAATCCTTTAGCTACCCCAGGTGTATATAAAATTCCGTGTAGCTGTGCAATGGTCTATATTGGAACAACTAAAAGGAGTGTTAATACGCGCCTAACGGAACACAAAAGGAACTGTAGATTAAGACAAACTGACGAATCAGCTGTATCGGAACACGTTTTCAAAGACGATGGTCACGAAATAAAATTTTGTTAGACAAACGTGACAGCTAGGACCTCACATTATTATACCCGCATGTATACAGAAGCTATAGATATCTACAAGCACGAAAATAATTTTAATAAAAAAGAAGGACTGAAACTAGACAAGATATGGCGGTCGACTTTGTACCAACGAAGTGACAATCGATTACCTGTAATCGAGAGAGATGGCACTAGCCGGAGATAAATTTAAAGTCGAAAGCACGTGATGAGTGGTGGCGCCATCTAAGTGCTCTATATAAGCGGGACCTCCAGCGCCTAGCAGCCAGTCGCCGACTCACCTCAGAAGATGTTGCCCGCAGTAGGCAACGAAACGTCAGGAAGGAGAAGCAGTTTTATACAGGGTAAGTCACCTAACGTTACCGCTGGATATATTTCGTAAACCACATCAAATACTGACGAACCGATTCCACAGACCGAACGTGAGCAGAGGGGCTAGTGTAACTGTTTAATACAAACCATACAAAAATGCACGGAAGTATGTTTTTTAACACAAAGCTTTTTTTTTTTGGTCATCAGTCTACTGACTGGTTTGATGCGGCCCGCCACGAATTCCTTTCCTGTGCTAACCTCTTCATCTCAGAGTAGCACTTGCAACCTACGTCCTCAATTATTTGCTTGACGTATTCCAATCTCTGTCTTCCTCTACAGTTTTTGCCCTCTGCAGCTCCCTCTAGTACCGTGGAAGTCATTCCCTCATGTCTTAGCAGTTGTGCTATCATCCTGTCCCGTCTCCTTATCAGTGTTTTCCACATATTCCTTTCCTCTCCGATTCTGCGTAGAACCTCCTCATTCCTTACCTTATCAGTCCACCTAATTTTCAACATTCGTCTGTAGCACCACATCTCAAATGCTTCGATTCTCTTCTGTTCCGGTTTTCCCACAGTCCATGTTTCACTACCATACAATGCTGAATTCCAGACGTACATCCTCAGAAATTTCTTCTTCAAATTGAGGCCGGTATTTGATATTAGTAGACTTCTCTTGGCCAGAAATGCCTTTTTTGCCACAGCGAGTCTGCTTTTGATATCCTCCTTGCTCCGTCCGTCATTGGTTATTTTACTGCGTAGGTAGCAGAATTCCTTAACTTCATTGACTTCGTGATCATCAATCCTGATGTTAAGTTTCTCGCTGTTCTCATTTCTACTACTTCTCATTACATTCGTCTTTCTCCTATTTACTCTCAAACCATACTGTCTACTCATTAGACTGTTCATTCCGTTCAGCAGATCATTTAATTCTTCTTCACTTTCACTCAGGATAGCAATGTCATCAGCGAATCGTATCATTGATATCCTTTCACCTTGTATTTTAATTCCACTCCTGAACCTTTCTTTTATTTCCATCATTGCTTCCTCGATGTACATATTGAAGAGTAGGGGCGAAAGGCTACAGCCTTGTCTTACACCCTTCTTAATACGAGCACTTCGTTCTTGATCGTCCACTCTTATTATTCCCTCTTGGTTGTTGTACATATTGTATATGACCCGTCTCTCCCTATACCTTACCCATATTTTTTTTAGAATCTCGAACAGCTTGCACCATTTTATATTGTCGAACGCTTTTTCCAGGTCGACAAATCCTATGAAAGTGTCTTGATTTTTCTTTAGCCTTGCTTCCATTATTAGCCGTAACGTCAGAATTGCCTCTCTCGTCCCTTTACTTTTCCTAAAGCCAAACTGATCGTCACCTAGCGCATTCTCAATTTTCTTTTCCATTCTTCTGTATATTATTTTTGTAAGCAGCTTCGATGCATGAGCTGTTAAGCTGATTGTGCGATAATTCTCGCACTTGTCAGCTCTTGCCGTCTTCGGAATTGTGTGGATGATGCTTTTCCGAAAGTCAGATGGTATATCGCCAGACTCATACTTACGTTTTTCTAAATCGAACCACGTTAGTTTTGTTCGCACGTCTGAACATATAAACAAATAGGTAATCAGTGCCGTTTGTTGCATTGTAAAATGTTAATTACATCCGGAGATATTGTAACCTAAAGTTGACGCTTGAAACCTCCGACGTTCAGTTGCGTGTTGTAACAAACACGGGCCACGGTCGGTGAGCAGCATCTGCAGGGACATGTTTACGATGACGACCGTGTTTACGAGTGTGGCTGTAGTGCACTGTTGTGGTTTGGTCTAGCTGTCGCAGTGTCCGCATGTAGCGCTTGCTGCTATTGTTATTCTGCATTCGTCTCCGCACGCAGACCAACTGTAGTCCACCGTGTTACCAGACGTCTGTGATAGTGTAGTGTTGTAGGAACTGTGACCATGGTGTATTCGAACTCTGAAAAGGCGGAGATGATACTCATCTATGGCGAGTGTCGACGAAATGCAGCTGAAGCCTGCAGGGTGTATGCAGAACGGTATCCGGACAGAGAGCATCCAACGTGCCGCACATTGCAAAACATCTACCGCCAACTGTATGCAACAGGTATGGTCGTAGCACGCAAACGGGTCCGTAACAGGCCCGTCACAGGAGAAGCGGGTGTAGTTGGTGTATTAGCTGCTGTTGCCATAAACCCACACATGAGTACACGGGACATTGCGAGAGCCGGTGGACTGAGTCAAAGTAGTGTCATGCGCATACTGCATCGTCACCGCTTTCACCCGTTTCATGTGTCGCTACATCAGCAATTACATGGTGATGACTTTAATCATCGAGTGCAATTCTGTCAATGGGCATTAACAGAGAATGCGTTGCAGTTCTACCTGTTTACCGATGAAGCGGGTTTCACAAACCACGGGGCAGTGAATCTACGCAACATGCATTATTGATCCGTGGACAATCCTCGCTGGCTCAGGCAGGTAGAGCGACAGCGACCGTGGACTGTAAATGTATAATGCGGAATCATTGGCGACCACCTCATTGGTCCTCACTTCATTGCAGGGGCCCAAACAGCTGCAACATACGTCGCGTTTCTACAGAATGATCTGCCAACGTTGCTCAAAAATGTCCCACTGGAAACGCGTCGACGTATGTGGTATCAGCATGATGGTGCACCTGCACATTCCGCAATTAACACTAGGCTGACCCTTGACACGACGTTCGACGGGCGTTTCATAGGACGTGGAGGACGCATAAATTGGCCAGCCCGTTCTCCTGATCTTACACCTCTGGACTTCTTTCTCTGGGCTACATTAAAGGAGAATGTTTACCGTGATGTGCCTACAACCCCAGAGGATATGAAACAACGTATTGTGGCAGCCTGCGGCGACATTACACCAGATGTACTGCGGCGTGTACGACATTCATTACGCCAGAGATTGTAATTGTGTGCAGCAAATGATGGCCACCACATTGAACATCTATTGGCCAGACATGTCGGGACACACTCTATTCCACTCCGTAATTGAAAACGGAAAGCACGTGTGTACGTGTACCTCACAGCTCATGGTAATGTACATGTGCGTCAGTGAAAAAGACCAGTAAAAAGGTGTTAGTATGTGGACGTAATGTGCTGTTCCAGTCTCTTCTGTGCCTAAGGTCCATCACCGTTCCCTTTGGATCCCTACGTAATTCGGTGCTCTCCGATACACACGATCGAACAGCGGAGGAGTGGTGCTCAAGCGTCAACTTTAGGTTCCAATATCTCCAGATGTAATAAACATTTTACAATGCAACAAACGGCACTGATTACGTATTTGTTTATATGTTCAGACGTGCTAACAAAACTAACGGGGTTCGCCGGCCGCGGTGGTCTAGCGGTTCTGGCGCTGCAGTCCGGAACCGCGGGACTACTACGGTCGCAGGTTCGAATCCTGCCTCGGGCATGGGTGTGTGTGATGTCCTTAGGTTAGTTAGGTTTAAGTAGTTCTAAGTTCTAGGGGACTTATGACCTAAGATGTTGAGTCCCATAGTGCTCAGAGCTATTTTGAACTAACGGGGTTCCATTTAAAAAAACGTAGGTTTGTGTTAAAAAACATACTTCCGTGCATAAAAATGCAATTACACTAGCCCCTCTCCTCACGTTCAGTCTGTGGAATCGATTCGTCAGTATTTGATGTGGTTTACGAAATACATCCAGCGGTAATGTTAGGTGACTCACCTTGTATATGGACCACAGCAATTCATCCCGGAAGTTTTAATTAATGATCCTCCTCTGTTCAGATTTTCCCAAAGCCCATGCTTCACTGCCATAGAATTCTGTACTCAGTTTCATACTAGTAGACTTTTCTTGACAAGGAATGTCCTCTTTGAAAGTGCTAGTCTGTTTTTTATGTCCACCTTGCTCCGTTCGTAATGGATTATTTTACGACTAGGTAGCAGAATTTCTTATTTTCATACGTTATCACGAAACATGATGCTAAGTTTCTCGCCGTTCTCATTTCTGCTACTTCTCATTACTCTTTCCATATTCTATACTCACTGGATTGTTCATTCCATTCAGCACATCTTGTAATTCTTCTTCACATTCAGTCAGGATAAAAATGCCATCAGCGAATGTTATCATTGTGTTACTTTTACCCTAAATTTTAATCTCGCTCTTCAATGTTCCTTTTATTTCCGCCATTACTTCGACGTATAAGCAGTTCGTTCTTTGTAGAGCCACGGGTCGTAACACATCTGAAATGTAACGTCAACTGTTCAAAGTGCCGTCAATGCGAACAAGAGGTGACCGAGGCGTGTAACCAATGGCACCCCTTACCATCACGCCGGGTGATACGCCAGTATGGCGATGACGAATACACGCTTCCAATGTGCATTCACCGCGATGTAGCCAAACACGGATGCGACCATCACGATGCTGTAAACAAAACCTGGATTCACTCGAAAAAATGACGTTTTGCCATTCGTGCACCCAGGTTCGTCGTTGAGTACATCATCGCAGGCGCTCCTGTCTGTGATGCAGCGTCAAGGGTAACCGCAGCCATGGTCTCCGAGCTGATAGTGCATGCTGCTGCAAACGTCGTCGAACTGTTCATGCAGATGGTTGTTGTCTTGCAAACGTCCGCATCTGTTGAGTCAGGCATCAAGACGTTGCTGCACGATCCGTCACAGACATGCGGATAAGATGTCTGTCATCTCGACTGGTAGTGATACGAGGCCGTTGGGGTCCTGCACGGCGTTCCGTATTACCATCCTGAACCCACCGATTCCATATTCTGCTAACAGTCACTGGATCTCAACCAACGTGAGCAGCAATGTCGCTATACGATAAACCGAAATCGCGATAGTCTACAATCCGACCTTTATCAAAAATCGGAAACGTGATGGTACGCATTTCTCCTCCTTACACGAGGCATCACAACAACGTTTCACCAGGCAACGCCGGTGAACTGCTGTTTGTGTAGGAGAAATCGGTTGGAAACTTTCCTCATGTCAGCACGTTGGAGGTGTCGCCACCGGCGCCAACCTTGTGCGGATGCTCTGCAAAGCTAATCATTTGCATATCACAGCATCTTCTTCCTGTCGGTTAAATTTCGCATCTGTACCACGTCATCTTCGTGTCGTAGCAATTGTAATGGCCAGTAGTTTAATTCAACGCTTTTTATTCTGGAAATAGTTTGCTTTTTATATGAAGATAGTAACTGTTCTCGAAAGAAAAGATACCGTTGATGACCGTTCAGCTTGTCTAGAAGATAACTAACTAAAATCATCAGCTGCCGACAAGTGTTGTTGATATACCTCGAGGCATATCAATAACACCAGTCGGCAGCTGAGGTTTTCAGTTATTTATCATTTAGTTCCCTCCCCCCCCCCCCCCCCCCCATGAACCATGGACCTTGCCGTTGGTGGGGAGGCTTGCGTGCCTCAGCGATACAGATGGCCGTACCGTAGGTACAACCACAACGGAGGGGTATCTGTTGAGAGGCCAGACAAACTTGTGGGTCCTGAAGAGGGGCAGCAGCCTTTTCAGTAGTTGCAGGGGCAACAGTCTGGATGATTGACTGATCTGGCCTTGTAACAATAACCAAAACGGCATTGCTGTGCTGGTACTGCGAACGGCTGAAAGCAAGGGGAAACTACGGCCGTAATCTTTTCCGAGGGCATGCAGCTTTACTGTATGATTAAATGATGATGGCGTCCTCTTGGGTAAAATATTCCGGAGGTAAAATAGTCCCCCATTCGGATCTCCGGGCGGGTACTACTCAAGAGGATGTCGTTATCAGGAGAAAGAAAACTGGCGTCCTACGGATCGGAGCGTGGAATGTCAGATCCCTTAATCGGGCAGGTAGGTTAGAAAATTTAAAAAAGGGAAATGGATAGGTTAAAGTTAGATATAGTGGGAATTAGTGAAGTTCGGTGGCAGGAGGAACAAGACTTCTGGTCAGGTGACTACAGGGTTATAAACACAAAGTCAAATAGGGGCAGTGCAGGAGTAGGTTTAATAATGAATAGGAAAATAGGAAAGCGGGTAAGCTACTACAAACAGCATAGTGAACGCATTATTGTGGCCAAGATAGACACGAAGCCCACGCCTACTACAGTAGTACAAGTTTATATGCCAACTAGCTCTGCAGATGACGAAGAAATTGAAGAAATGTATGATGATATAAAAGAAATTATTCAGATAGTGAAGGGAGACGAAAATTTAATAGTCATGGGTGACTGGAATTCGAGTGTAGGAAAAGGGAGAGAAGGAAACGTAGTAGGTGAATATGGATTGGGGCTAAGAAATGAAAGAGGAAGCCGCCTGGTAGAATTTTGCACAGAATACAACTTAATTATAGCTAACACTTGGTTTAAGAATCATGATAGAAGGTTATATACATGGAAGAGCCCTGGAGATACTAAAAGGTATCAGATAGATTATATAATGGTAAGACAGAGATTTAGGAACCAGGTTTTAAATTGTAAGACATTTCCAGGGGCAGATGTGGACTCTGACCACAATCTATTGGTTATGACCTGTAGATTAAAACTGAAGAAACTGCAAAAAGTTGGGAATTTAAGGAGATGGGACCTGGATAAACTGAAAGAACCAGAGGTTGTACAGAGTTTTAGGGAGAGCATAAGGGAACAATTGACAGGAATGGGGGAAAGAAATACAGTAGAAGAAGAATGGGTAGCTTTGAGGGATGAAGTAGTGAAGGCAGCAGAGGATCAAGTAGGTAAAAAGACCAGGGCTCTTAGAAATCCTTGGGTAACAGAAGAAATATTGAATTTAATTGATGAAAGGAGAAAATATAAAAATACAGTTAATGAAGCAGGGAAAAAGGAATACAAACGTCTCAAAAATGAGATCGACAGGAAGTGCAAAATGGCTAAGCAGGGATGGCTAGAGGACAAATGTATGGATGTAGAGGCTTATTTCACTAGGGGTAAGATAGATACTGCCTACAGGAAAATTAAAGAGATTTTTGGAGATAAGAGAACCACTTGTATGAACATCAAGAGCTCAGATGGAAACCTAAGCAAAGAAGGGAAAGCAGAAAGGTGGAAGGAGTATATAGAGGGTCTATACAAGGGCGATGTACTTGAGGACAATATTATGGAAATGGAAGAGGATGTAGTTGAAGATGAAATGGGAGATACGATACTGCGTGAAGAGTTTGACAGAGCACTGAAAGACTTGAGTCGAAACAAGGCCCCCGGAGTAGACAACATTCCATTGGAACTACGGACGGCCTTGGGAGAGCCAGTCCTGACAAAACTCTACCATCTGGTGAGCAAGATGTATGAGACAGGCGAAATACCCTCAGACTTCAAGAAGAATATAATAATTCCCATCCCAAAGAAAGCAGGTGTTGACAGATGTGAAAATTACCGAACAATCAGTTTAATAAGTCACAGCTGCAAAATACTAACACGAATTCTTTACAGACGAATGGAAAAACTAGTAGAAGCCGACCTCGGGGAAGATCAGTTTGGATTCCGTAGAAATACTGGAACACGTGAGGCAATACTGACCTTACGACTTATCTTAGAAAAAGATTAAGGAAAGGCAAACCTACATTTCTAGCATTTGTAGACTTAGAGAAAGCTTTTGACAATGTTGACTGGAATACTCTCTTTCAAATTCTAAAGGTGGTAGGGGTAAAATACAGGGAGCGAAAGGCTATTTACAATTTGTACAGAAACCAGATGGCAGTTATAAGGGTCGAGGGACATGAAAGGGAAGCAGTGGTTGGGAAGGGAGTAAGACAGGCTTGTAGTCTCTCCCCGATGTTATTCAATCTGTATATCGAGCAAGCAGTAAAGGAAACAAAAGAGAAATTCGGAGTAGGTATTAAAATCCATGGAGAAGAAATAAAAACCTTGAGGTTTGCCGATGACATTGTAATTCTGTCAGAGACAACAAAGGACCTGGAAGTGCAGTTGAACGGAACGGACAGTGTCTTGAAAGGAGGATATAAGATGAACATCAACAAAAGCAAAACGAGGATAATGGAATGTAGTCGAATTAAGTCGGGTGATGCTGAGGGAATTAGATTAGGAAATGAGACACTTAAAGTAGTAAAGGAGTTTTGCTATTTGGGGAGCAAAATAACTGATGATGGTCGAAGTAGAGAGGATATAAAATGTAGACTGGCAATGGCAAGGAAAGCGTTTCTGAAGAAGAGAAATTTGTTAACATCGAGTATAGATTTAAGTGTCAGGAAGTCATTTCTGAAAGTATTTGTATGGAGTGTAGCCATGTATGGAAGTGAAACATGGACGGTAAATAGCTTGGACAAGAAGAGAATAGAAGCTTTCGAAATGTGGTGCTACAGAAGAATGCTGAAGATTAGATAGGTAGATCACATAACTAATGAGGAAGTACTGAATAGGATTGGGGAGAAGAGAAGTTTGTGGCACAACTTGACCAGAAGAAGGGATCGGTTAGTAGGACATGTTCTGAGGCATCAAGGGATCACCAATTTAGTATTGGAGGGCAGCGTGGAGGGCAAAAATCGTAGGGGGAGACCAAGAGATGAATACATTAAGCAGATTCAGAAGGATGTAGGTTGCAGTAGGTACTGGGAGATGAAGAAGCTTGCACAGGATAGAGTAGCATGGAGAGCTGCATCAAACCAGTCTCAGGACTGAAGACCACAACAACAACATCATTTAGTTTCCCTTTATTCAGGATTCCTGTACATAATATTGTTCCCCTGTATTTTGGCTACAGAACCCTATTTTTGAACACAATGTCCGTTGAATGCGACGACCTTCGCCACCTTACTGGGAGGGCCTGTATTCCCGCATGGAACCAGTCCACTGGTCGACGTAGGAGCCAGGGTCTTGCTGCTTCAGTAACCTCACCATCAATTTTTTGATCGCCTATCATGTCATTTCTGGAATCCCAGAATCTAATCTGTAGGAATCAACAGCGGGGGAACAGCGATCGTGTGAAACCCAACTCGCTTTATTTGTTCATGAGACCCAGAAAATATTAGTTACTGGCTGGCAGGTAGATGCTATTTTCCTTGACTTCCGGAAGACATTCTATACAGTTCCGTACTGTCACCCGATAAATAAAGTAAGAGCCTACAGAATATCAGACCAGCTGTTTTGCTGGATTCAAGAGATTTTAGCAAACAGAACACAGCACGTTAAAGTAACCTCTGGCATGCCACAGGGGAGTGTTATGGGACCATATATAAATGACCTAGTGGATAGTGTCTGAAGTTCCATGGGGCTTTTCGCGGATGATGCTGTAGTATACAGAGAAGTTGCAGCATTAGAAAATTGTAGCGAAATGCAGGAAGATCTGCAGCGGATAGGCACTTGGTGCAGGGAGTGGCAACTGACCCTTAACATTATATGATTGCGGAACAAACACTGGTAGCAGTTACTACTGTAAAGTATCTGGGAATATGCGTACGGAACGATCTGAAGTGGAACGATCATAAAAAAATTAATTGTTGGTAAGGCGAGTGACAGGTTATTCATTGGGAGAGTCCTTAGAAAATGTAGTCCATCAACAGAGCAGGTGGCTTACGAAACACTCGTTCGACCTATACTTGAGTATTGCTGATCAGTGTGGGATCCCTACCAGATCGGGTTGACAGAGGAGATAGAGAAGATCCAAAGAAGAGCGGCGCCTTTCGTCACAGGGTTATTTGGTAACCGTGATAGCGTTACGGAGATGTTTAACAAACTCAAATGGCAGAATATAAATGGCGGAATATAAATGTAGATGTAGATGTTGATCAATCACGTAATGATTCGCTCGGAGAGCATCATTCACTGGATTGAAGTCCATTTTTCAGTTTCGTAACGACAGCGCAATACACATCAGCGTTGGTCGTTGAACCAAGGGGGAGGACATAAAAGAAAAATCCACTTAAAAGTCGCAGATGACCGTCACCTTTAGTTTACCGGCAGTGGGTGCGGCTTGGAACACTTTCTTCGGAGGAAAGCTGGTGCGGTGCCACTCTATGGACTGTCGTTTTGTTTTCTGTTCGAAATGATGAATCCGTGTTTTTTCGCCTGTGACGAAGTTCGACGATAAATTGTTACGACCAGCGTCGTAACGCGCAAGCAGTTCCGTTAAGATGGTCCTCCATTGTTCTTTATGGTCGTGTGTTAGGCGGCGAGGAATTCAGTACTCCAGCAGATGGACGAGCGTGTCAGCACTAGCAACAGAGACGTCCAGCTGAGCAGCGTGGTGTTTGATTGCGATCCGTCAATCGCCTCTAATGACACTCACAAGCTGCGACATCTTCGCGAAAAAACAGTGACCCGTATATGTAATAAGTTCCCTTTAATTTACGTCCTGGTCACAAACTTTTTTGTTAACAAATGTTAATGACCATAATGAGATCTGTAGCAAAAATAGGAAAAACATAAATACGCTCGCAAACTATATACAGTTTAAGAACAAAACATAGACCATAATGAAAAGTGGTACTGACAAAATTTACATTTGTGCGCTTTAAATATGAAGAGGCATACCTGTTTCATAAAACTAAAGTCCTGATGTACTGCAGCCACAGTGGCATCGTCAAATGTTAAATGCGGAATCGGCACCAGCGTCGTCAAATACATACAGGGTGTTACAAAAAGGTACGGCCAAACTTTCAGGAAACATTCCTCACACACAAATAAAGAAAAGATGTTATGTGGACATGTGTCCGGAAACGCTTAATTTCCATGTTAGGGCTCATTTTAGTTTGTTCTTCCACCTACGCTGAATGGAGGACGTTATCATGATTTCATACGAGAGACTCTACCTGTGCTGCTAGAACATGTGTCTTTACAAGTACGACACAAGATGTTGTTTATGCACGATGGAGCTCCTGCACATTTCAGCCGAAGTGTTCGTACGCTTCTCAACAACAGATTCGGTGATCGATGAATTAGTAGAGGCGGACCAATTCCGTGGCCTCCACGCTCTCCTGACCTCAACCCTCTTGACTTTCATTTATGTGGGCATTAGAAAGCTCTTGTCTACGCAACACCGGTACCAAATGAAGAGACTCTTCGTGCTCGTATTGTGGACGGCTGTGATACAATACGCCATTCTCCAGGGCTGCATCAGGACATCAGGGATTCCATGTGATTGAGAGTTGATGCATGTATCCTCGCTAACGGAGGACATTTTGAACATTTCCTGTAACAAAGTGTTTGGAGTCACGCTGGTACGTTCTGTTGCTGTGTGTTTCCATTCCGTGATTAATGTGATTTGAAGAGAAGTAATAAAATGATCTCTAACATGGAAAGTAAGCGTTTCCGGACACATGTCCACATAACATATTTTCTTTCTTTGTGTGTGAGGAATGTTTCCTGAAAGTTTGGCCGTACCTTTTTGTAACACCCTGTATAAATAACATCAGATACAGGAGTCATGTTGCCAGTAGCTCTACTGTTCAAAACAAGCTGCCGTACAGTAGCCACAAGATGTTTGTGTTGTAAGTTCACCAGATGTCACTAATGTCGGCATACACTAGTTTTCAATAATTAATTGAAACAGCGAAAATAAGCGGGGATACAATAGTTGAAGTCTGTAATAAGCTTATAATGTATAAAAGGCATTACAGTAATAAAAATCAATAAAAAGAAGAACACGACGAAAGTAATATTGTTAAAAAGAGGAAGAGTTAAAAAACAGTGGTTGACATGTGCTCAAGTGCCACTATTCTAATGACATAAATATTAAACACCGTTGATAGTGCACCGGGTAATATTAAGCAACCATAAAACAAATCGCTAAAGGAGCCACAAATCAGAGAAAACATAGTTCTGCACATAATCTGCGCCCTCTGTTTAGCGCTAACGCCAGAATTCCGCACAGGCGGGAAGTGGTTGGAGGAACGTGACCGGCAGAGGACCCCTCTTACCCTGCGGCACTCCGTTGCAAGAAAAGAATGACAAAATTCCGTAACAGTAGATGACCCACATTATCTGATTAATGCAGTCTATGAAATGAACAGAGATGGAACAAGAAAATACTACAGTCATCCTTAAAATGTATTGAAACGAAGTAAATATGTGATGCACTCAATACTAGATGAACTTATCGACACACTATACATAACACAGGCGTGAGTGATTAGAACCCAGTGTGGCTTTCGGCCGTCCTTCTCTTCCGACGATCTTCTCCTTCACCGCACTCATCTCCTTTCCGAACAGCTCAATTCCCGTCGTTCCGCAATCTTCCTCTCCCTTGACCTCCAACGCGCTTATGACCGCGTATGGCATCCGGTCTCCTCTTCAAGCTCCAAACCTTCGCCCTTCCCATTAACTACGTTCGTCTGATCGGTTCCTTTCTCTCCCGCCGTCCTTCCTATGTCACCATCCATAACACAGATTCCTACACCTTTTTCCCCTCCGCCGGTGTGCCCCAAGGCTCCGTCCTCTCCCCCCTTCTGTACCTTTTGTATACGGCGGACATGCCGCCGCCGTCACCCCCCATCCACCTTCTCCAGTTTGCCGATGACACCGCCTTCCTTGCCCTTGCCCCCACCCTGCAACGCTCCCAACACCTTCTCCAATCCCATCTTGACCGGTTCACCGCTTGGTGCAACCAGTGGTTGCTCAAGGTCAATCCTTCCAAAACCCAGGCGATCATTATAGGCAAAACCACCCCTTCCTTCCGCCTCCTTGATTTCTATCTCACCATCTATGGCCGTCCCATCGCCCTCACTCCCACCCTTAAGTACCTTGGCGTCACCCTCGACTGTCGCCTCTCCTGGACTCCCCATCTCCAGACCATCCAAGCCAAGGCACGTTCCCGACTCTGTCTCCTCAAGCTCCTTTCCAGCCGTACGTGGGGTCTGGACCCCTCCACAATCCTCCACACCTATAAATCCCTCATCCGCCCTATCCTTTGTTACGCCCATCCAGCCTGGATCTCCGCCCCCCCTACCTTTTATAAATCCCTCCAAATCCTTGAACGCCATGCACTCCGCCTTGCCTATCGCATCCGTCTCCCCTCCCCCACGCGGATCCTGTATGATCTCATCCCCTTCCCCCACCTCCTCCTTTTCCTTGAAAGGATACAGATCCTGTACACCTCCCGTAAACTTGATCCTCCTCACCCGCTCGTATCCCCGATCCTCTCCCACCCCCGCCCGCTGCTGCTCCTGTATTCCCACGTCCCACCCGGTCTCCATCTCTCCACCCTCCATACCCTCTCCCAAGGTGGCTTCCGCCAGCTCCCCCTCCCTGATGATGTCCTTCTCCCCTCCACCTACCCCTCCTATCAACTTTGACCTTCCCCCCACCTCCTGTGTCCTTTCCTTTAGGCACCCTCCCTCCCTCCCTTCCCTTCCCTTCTCTTTCCTCTCCCCCCTTCCTGCTCCCCACTTCCCCCGGGCTTCCCTTCCCCCCTCCTCCCTCCCCCTCTCTCCTCCGCCCATGGCATCTCCTCTCTCCCCTCTTCCATTCCCCTCCTCCTCCTCCTCCCCCTCCTCGACTCTTGGCAGGTCCCCGGACTCGTACAAGCTCAGTGGACTTTCGCGCGCCGGAGATCATCGCCATCTGTGTGTCGTGTGTGTGCCTCGATTTGTGTTTAGTGTTCTGTCCCCGTCACGCATCAACTGTTCACGTGTGCCGTCGCCGTCGTCCGTGTTCTGTGCGCCGTGTCACCAAGTGTTTACTGTTTTTTCGCGTCCAGCGTGAACGGCTTCATGTTTATTGTTTTTTGTATCTCCTTTTTTTTGCCCGCCGTTTTTACTGTATTATCTGTATCACCTATATGTCTTGTTCTACTTAAGGCTGAAGAGCAGCGTACTATGCTGCTGACAGCCCGCCTGTATGAGGTGATGAAAATTACAATAAAGGAAAAAAAAGAGTGATTAGAGTAAAACATTGTCAAATAAAGCAAAGTAGCCATTGGGCACAAAGTAATTTTGCCAGTTAAGCAGTTCAGTTGGTTTTGTGATTTTTGCTTTATAAATTTCAAGTTCCTCTAACAAATTAAGAACACAGCCTTTTTCCACTCTGTGAAGAATACGCATACAATTCTCAATGCTCCGTATGGAATGACCAGTATCAGATAAATGCTGTCCGAAAGCAGTTTTGTTCCGTGGCTGTGAGTGTTCTTTAAACCTTAATTCAAAAGAGCGGCCTGTTTGACCGATATAATATTTGTCACAGTTACTGCAGTCAATCCTGTATACTCCAGAGCCATCAAATTTATCATAGTTCCCTTTCACTTTGTTTTATTCGTAGTTTTAGGGTGTTATTAACCTGAAATCCATATCTGACATCAGACTGTTTAAAACATTTTTTTATTTACAGGGACATTTTGCCGTTAAATTTCTTAGGAATGGTTTTCATTCTATCTTTGCCGGTTCTCTTTTGTGTGTGGGTGTGTGTGCCTGCTGTTTGTTAAACGTTCCTTTAGCCTACTGTAGGGACGCGTGACGTCATTTATAGAAAAGCCGTTAGCTACCGCGATCTGCTTTAACATGCAAATTTCTTTACGTATTTAGTTTTCGTGCAAAGGTAGATGAAGGAGCCGGTGAACCATGGAAGTGAAGAAAGCTTTTTTGTATCGGGGAGGATGGCATGAACTGGCGTTGATGATACTGTCTGTACAACTTGGTTTCCTAAAAATCGAAAACTTATGTTTGTTATTAACATTCTTAATAGTGAGATCAAGGTAGTTAATGGAGGCATCTTCTTCTATTTCAGTGGTAAAAATTATTTTGGCGTGTATGATACCTATTGCTTGGGCGAAAGTGTTGACCTCATGCCGTTACCTTCTATCAGTAATAAAATGTCATCGATATACCGTTTGTAAGAAATCGTTTTATCTTTTAGTTGTGGATACTTGCCAAAAAATTTACATTCTAAATCATTGATAAAAATGCCTGTAAAGTGCCAGCTAGGCTATTACCCATCCGAAGCCCGTCCTTTTGATAATAAATTTTGTCATTAAAGGTAATAAAAATTGAAAGCTAAGACAAAATCTAGGAGTTCAATTAGTTCTGTACACTCTGCGTTACTAATCTCGTTGTGGGAGAGGAGATTGCGTCTAATAATGTCAACAGTTTCTTTTACTGGGACATTACTGTGAAGATTTTTTACATCCAAGGATGCTAATGTCGCATTATTTGGTATATGTATATCCTTAATAATATTCACTAGCTCAGCACTGTTTTTGACCCCAAAATAATTATTTAATGTGTAAACTGATATAAGTTTATTATTAAGGAACTTATTTAATTTATAGCATGGTGATGACATATTGTTGAACAATCGGACGAACCGGATTTCCATCTTTGTGGGGCTGTTCACCGTGGCTGAACCGCACAATCGCCCTTGGTATGGTGTGGGGCGGCGGTGGGGTGGGTGGACTGCTGTGGCCTGTTGTGGGGTTGCGAACCACTGAGAGATACGGCGGGACGAAGCCCCCCCCCCCCCCGCCCCCCATCGTTTCTTGATCCCCAGTTCAATACAACCATACATACAACCGAAGTCCAGGTGTAAAAGTCGGACATTGAAAGGGAAGCAGCGGTTAAGAATACAGCAAATGACTTGCAAGAGCTATTGAATGTTATAGATATCTTGAATAGAAGTTATAAGATGAACATCACCAAAGGTAGTGAAATGTGTAGTTTTATCAAGTGAAAGTGGATTAAATTAGGAAGTGGGACACTAAAAGAAGTAAATGATGTTTGCTGTTCGGACAGCAAAACAACTGACGACCTGAGAAATAGAGTGCATATAAAAAGTATGCAGGCTATAGGAAGAACAGTATTCGTGAAAGAGAGGAATTTGTTAACATGTAACATAAAATTAAGTTGCAGGAAAACTTTTCTAATGGTATTCGTCTGGACTGTAGCCGTCTACAGAAGATAAATGTGGTTGGTAAGCAGTTCATATTTGAACGGAGTGGAAGCTTTTGAACTGTTATGCTACAGAAGAATGCTTGATATTACATCGGTGAAGCTAGTAACTTATGAAGAGGTACCGAACGGAAGTGACAAAAAAAAAAGAAGCATGTGGTACAATTTGAATACAAGGAGTAATCGGTTATAAGACGCATCTTCACTTAGTTTGGTAATACTTGGAGGTGTGGAGACGTGGGAGGGGGGCGGGGGAGGAGGGAGATATTAACAGCACAAGGAGACCAAGGCACAAGCCAGTTCAAATGGTTGATGGCTGCGGAAGTTATGCAGAAATGGAATAGTTTGCACAGACCCAGCAGGTTAGCCAAGAGGGCTAATGCGCTTCTTGCTGGACTCGGGTAGGCGCGCCGGCCCCGCCGTCAGTCGGTGTGCCGGCCAGGCTGGATGTGGTTTTTAGGCGGTTTTCCACATCCCGCTAGGAGAATACCGTGCTGGTCCCCACATTCCACTAGGACAGCTGTAAGCATGAGTGACATAAAAGTAGATGTCTTAGGCGGTGCGAAACAAATCACGTAAGAAAGGAAAGCTTTCCGGTCCAGATGGTATACCAATCAGGTTCCTCTCAGAGCATGCAGACACAATAGCGCCTTTCTTAGCAATTATATACAACCACTCACTTGACGAAAGGTCTGTTAGTAAAGACTGGAAAGTAGCACAGGTCACACCAATATTCAAGAAAGGAAATAGGAGTAACCCATTGAATTACAGACCCATATCACTGACCTCAATTTGTAGTATGATTATGGAGCATATACTGTACTCGAACATTAAGAATCACCCTCAAGAAAATGACTTATAGATACATAACCAACACGGATTCAGAAAATATCGTTCTTGTGCAATACAGCTAGCTCTTTGTTCGCATGAAGTAATGGGTGCTGTCGACAAGGGATCTCAGATCGATTCCATATTCCTAGATTTCCAGAAAGCTTTTGGTACCGTTCCTCACAAGCGACTATTAATCAAATTGCTTGCATATCGAGTATCGTCTCAGTTGTGTGACTGGATTCGTGATTTCCTCCCAGAGAGGTCACAGTTCGTAGTGATAGACGGTAAATCATCGAGTAGAACAGAAGTGATATCTGGCGCTCCACAAGGTAGTGTCATAGGCCCTCTGCTGTTCCTGATTTACATAAATGATCTAGGTGATAATCTGAGCAGACCCCTTAAATTGTTTGCAAATGAAGCTGTAATTTACCGTCTAGTAAAATCATCAGACGATCAATTCCAATTACAAAATGATCTAGAGAGAATTTCTGTATGGTGCGAAAAGTGACAATTGGCACTAAGCAAAGAAAAGTGCGAGGTCATCCACATGGGTACTAAATGAAATCCGATAAATTTTGGGTATACGAATAAATCGCACAAACCTAAGGGCTGTCAATTCGACTAAATACCTAGGAATTACAATTATGAGCAACTTAAATTGGAAAGTGCACACAGATAATATTGTGGGGAAAGCGAAACAAAGATTGCGCTTTGTTGGCAGAACACTTAGAAGATGCGACAAACCCACTATAGAGACATCCTACATTACACTTGTCCGTCCTCTGCTGGAATATTGCTGCGCGGTATGGGGTCCTTACCAGGTAGGATTGTCGGAGGACATCTAAAAAGTGCAAAGAAGGGCAGCCCGTTTCGTGTTATCGCGCATTAGAGGTGAGAGTATCACTGATATGATACGCGAGTTGGGGTGGCAGTCACTGAAACAGAGGCGGTTTTCTTTGTGGCAACATCTATTTACGAAATTTCAATCACCAATTTTCTCTTCCGAATGCGTAATTATTTTGTGGACACCCACGTACGTAGGAAGAAATTCGACTAAATACCTAGGAATTACAATTATGAGCAACTTAAATTGGAAAGTGCACACAGATAATATTGTGGGGAAAGCGAAACAAAGACCAATCAGAGCTCGAAAGGAAAGATTTAGGTGTTCCTTTTTCCCATGCGCCATTCGAAAACGGAATGGTAGGGTAGTAGTATGAAAATGGTTAGATGAACCCTCTGACAGGCACTTAAGTGTGAATTGCAGAGTAATCATTTACATGAAGATGTAGACACAAATTTTAAATTTGATACATCTACCAATTATTCCCGAGGATATGCAGCATTACTGTATGGTTAAATGATGATGGCGTCCTCTTGGGTAAAATATTCCGGAGGTAAAATAGTCTCCCATTCGGATCTCCGGGCGGGGACTAATCAGGAGAACGTCGTTATCAGGAGAAAGAAAACTGGCGCTCTACGGATCGGAGCGTGGAATTCCAGATACCTTAATTGGACAGTTAGGTTAGAAAATTTAAAAAGGGAAAGGGATAGGTTAAAGTTAGATATAGTAGGTATTAGTGAAGTTCGCTGGCTGGAGGAACAAGACTTTTGGTTAGGTGAATACAGGGTTATAAATATAAAATCAAATAGGGATAATGCAGGAGTAGGTTTAATAATGAATAAAAAAATAGGAGTGCGGGTAAGCTACTACAAACAGCATAGTGAACGCATTATTATGGCCAAGATAAACACGAAGCCCATGCCTACTACAGTAGTACAAGTTTATATGCCAACTACCTCTGCAGATGATGAAGAAATTGATGAAATGTATGATGAGATAAAAGAAATTATTCAGGTAGTGAAGGGAGACGAAAATTTAATCGTCATGGGTGACTGGAATTCGAGAGTAGGAAAAGGGAGAGAAGGAAACATAGTAGGTGAATATGGATTGGGGGTAAGAAATGAGAGAGGAAGCCGTCTGGTAGAATTTTGCACAGAGCATAAATTAATCATAGCTAACACTTGGTTCAAGAATAATGAAAGAAGGTAGTATACATGGAGGAACCCTGGAGATACTAAAAGGTATCAGATAGATTACACAATGGTAAGACAGAGATTTAGGAACCAGGTTTTAAATTGTAAGATATTTCCAGGGGCAGATGTGAACTCCGGCCACAATCTATTGGTTATGAACTGTAGATTAAAACTGAAGAAACTGCAAAAAGGTGGGAATTTAAGGAGATGGGACCTTGATAAACTGACTAAACCAGAGGTTGTAGAGAGTTTTAGGGAGAGCATAAGGGAACAATTGACAGGAATGGGGGAAAGAAATACAGTAGAAGAAGAATGGGTAGCTCTGAGGGATGAAGAAGTGAAGGCAGCAGACGATAAAGTAGGTAAAAAGACGAGGGCTGGTAGAAATCCTTGGGTAACAGAAGAAATATTGAATATAATTGATGAAAGGAGAAAATATAAAAATGCAGTAAATGAAGCAGGCAAAAAGGAATACAAACGTCTCCAAAATGAGATCGAAGGGAAGTGCAAAACTGCTAAGCAGGGATGGCTAGAGGACAAATGTAAGGATGTAGAAGCTTATCTCACTAGGGGTAAGATAGATACTGCCTACAGGAAAATTAGAGAGACCTTTGGAGAAAAGAGAACCTCTTGTACGCATATCAAGAGCTCAGATGGAAACCCAGTTCTAAACAAAGAAGGGAAAGCAGAAAGGTGGAAGGAGTATTTAGAGGGTCTATACAAGGGCGATGTACTTGAGGACAATATTATGGAAATGGAAGAGGATGTAGTTGAAGATGAAATGGGAGATAAGATGCTGCGTGAGGAGTTTGACAGAGCACTGAAAGACCTGAGTCGAAACAAGGCCCCGGGAGTAGACAACATTCCATTTGAACTACTGACGGCCTTGGGAGAGCCAGTCATGACAAAACTCTACCATCTGGTGGGCAAGATGTATGAGACAGGCTAAATACCCTCAGACTTCAAGAAGAATATAATAATTCCAATCCCAAGGAAAGCAGGTGATGACAGATGTGAAAATTACCGAACAATCAGTTTAATAAGTCACAGCTGCAAAATACTAACGACAATTCTTTACAGACCAATGGAAAAACTGGTAGAAGTCGACCTCGGGGAAGATCAGTTTGGATTCCGTAGAAATATGGGAACACGTGAGGCAATACTGACCTTACATCTTATCTTAGAAGAAAGATTAAGGAAAGGCAAACCTACGTTTCTCGCATTTGTAGACTTAGATAAAGCTTTTGACAATGTTGACTGGAATACTCTCTTTCAAATTCTGAAGGTGGCAGGGGTAAAACACAGGGAGTTAAAGGCAATTTACAACTTGTGCAGAAAAAAGATGGCAGTTAGAAGAGTCGATGGACATGAACGGGAAGCAGTGGTTGGGAAGGGAGTGAAACAGGGTTGTAGCCTATCCCCGATGTTATTCAATCTGTATATTGAGCAAGCAGTAAAGGAAACAAAAGAAAAATTCGGAGTAGGTATTAAAATCCATGGAGAAGAAATAAAAACTGAGGTTCGCCGATTGTATTGTAGTTCTGTCAGAGACAGCAAAGGACTTGGAAGAGCAGTTGAACGGAAAGGACAGTGTTTCGAAAGGAGGATGTAAGATGAACATCAACAAAAGCAAAACGAGGATAATGGAATGTAGTCGAATGAAATCTGGTGATGCTGAGGGAATTAGATTAGGAAATGAGACACTTAACGTAGTAAAAGTGTTTTGCTATTTGGGGATCAAAATAACTGATGGTGGTCGAAGTAGAGAGGATATAAAATGTAGACCGGCAATGGCAAGGAAAGCGTTTCTGAAGGAGAGAAATTTGTTAATATCGAGTATAGATTTAAGTGTCAGGATGTCATTTCTGAAAGTATTTGTATGGAGTGTAGCCATGGACGGAAGTGAAACATGGACGATAAATAGTTTGGACAAGTGCTACAGAAGAATGCTGAACATTAAATGGGTAGATCACGTAACTAACGAGGAGGTATTGAATAGAATAGGGGAGGTGAGGAGTTTGTGGCACAACCTGACAAGAAGAAGGGGGCCGGTTGGTAGGGCATGTTCTGAGGCATCAAGGAATGACCAATTTCGTATTGGAGGGCAGCGTGGAGGGTAAAAATCGTAGGGGGAGACCAGGAGATGAATACACTAAGCAGATTCAGAAGGATGTAGGTTGCAGTAAGTACTGGGAAATGAAGAAGCTTGCACAGAATAGAGCAGCATGGAGAGCTGCATCAAACCAGTCTTAGGACTGAAGACTACAACAACAACAACAATTCCAAAGGGATAGGCCTCTTCACAGACGGACTAACGGAGAGAGAGTCGGATAATATCCTTTACATGTTACTGTGTACCTTGCTTCTTCCACATTCGACGAATCTAGGCCAACTGTTTTGACGAGTGATGTAAATGGTCACATTTTTCGATTGCATTGGCTTCGAAGCTTTATTTTTTTTACAGAGCCAATGGCCCGTTGACCTCAGAATGTGTCATAAATTTTAACTTGAAACGTGTGCCCATTACTGAGAAAAAGGGTTATTAACAGTCGAATAGACAGACAGATGGATAGACAACAAAGTTTCGTTTTTACCGATTAAGGTAAAAAGAACTAAAATCCGTCCCACAGGCCATGAAGGCATCTTTTGCGAAGGAGGTATGCTACTATGTGTGCAGAATGGGCAGGACCTCTGTGATGTTGGTATAACATAGCTTGCCTTCTGTCCAGAGGAATATCTGCCATCAACTGCGGCAACATGTTTGATAGGGAATGAACCACCTACGAAAAAAAAAGAAAAAGAAAGGAAACTCCGTCCGAACATGCCTCGGAAGGCGCAGCGGTACTGACCGACCACCATGTCATCCTCAGCTTCAGTCGTCACGGGATGCGGATATGGAGGAGCATGTGGTCAGCACACCGCTCTCCCGGCCGTGCTTCAGTTTACGAGACCGGAGCCGCTACTTCTCAATTAAGTAGCTCCTCAGTTTGCCTCACAAGGGCTGAGTGCACCCCGCTTGCCAAGAGCGTTCGGCAGATCGGATGGTCACCCATCCACGTGCTAGCCCAGCCCGACAGCGCCTAACTTCGGAGATCCGTCGGGTACCAGTGTCACCACTGCGGTGAGACCATTGGCACAGATTGAGGCAGGGAACCCTAAAAATATTGTAGGGTGAATCTCTGAAAATGCCAGCCACTACGAGTTGGTGAATCATCAGAAAACCCACAAAGGAACCGTCGGCCCTAGACGCTGGGATGAGAACGAACAGGCAACGCATCAGGAAGTGGCCGTGGATTACGCAGCAAGTTGGTTTCTCCCACTTCCACTAGCCTTTGCTCTTTTCGTACCACACTAATTCCAGAGGGGAACCTCCTTGTGTTAGTAGTAACGCATTTGCCTGGATACATGTATATCATTTGCAATTTTGTCATACCGTCATAACTGTCTACATCTACATCTACATTTATACTCCGCAAGCCACCCAACGGTGTGTGGCGGAGGGCACTTTACGTGCCACTGTCATTATCTCCCTTTCCTGTTCCAGTCGCGTATGGTTCGCGGGAAGAACGACTGTCTGAAAGCCTCTGTGCGCGCTCTAATCTCTCTAATTTTACATTCGTGATCTCCTCGGGAGGTATAAGTAGGGGGAAGCAATATATTCGATACCTCATCCAGAAACGCACCCTCTCGAAACCTGGCGAGCAAGCTACACCGCGATGCAGAGCGCCTCTCTTGCAGAGTCTGCCACTTGAGTTTGTTAAACATCTCCGTAACGCTATCACGGTTACCAAATAACCCTGTGACGAAACGCGCCGCTCTTCTTTGGATCTTCTCTATCTCCTCCGTCAACCCGATCTGGTACGGATCCCACACTGATGAGCAATACTCAAGTATAGGTCGAACGAGTGTTTTGTAAGCCACCTCCTTTGTTGATGGACTACATTTTCTAAGGACTCTCCCAATGAATCTCAACCTGGTACCCGCCTTACCAACAATTAATTTTATATGATCATTCCACTTCAAATCGTTCCGCACGCATACTCCCAGATATTTTACAGAAGTAACTGCTACCAGTGTTTGTTCCGCTATCATATAATCATACAATAAAGGATCCTTCTTTCTATGTATTCGCAATACATTACATTTGTCTATGTTAAGGGTCAGTTGCCACTCCCTGCACCAAGTGCCAATCCGCTGCAGATCTTCCTGCATTTCGCTACAATTTTCTAATGCTGCAACTTCTCTGTATACTACAGCATCATCCGCGAAAAGCCGCATGGAACTTCCGACACTATCTACTAGGTCATTTATATATATTGTGAAAAGCAATGGTCCCATAACACTCCCCTGTGGCACGCCAGAGGTTACTTTAACGTCTGTAGATGTCTCTCCATTGAGAACACTTTAGTACGTTTCCTGGCCCATTTGTTTGTTTGCCTGTCAGTACGCTGCATGCCGTTTAAATTGAAACAACAAGAGGAATTTGTGTACACAGTATAGTAGGAAGAACGTCTGATTAAACTTCTAGGTGAGTTGAGGGTGTACATATCGTGAATTGTAGTACAATGAGATGCTAACTTTGACAGCGGCAATGTCTCTAACCCTGGTAGGCGTCGGGTTCAAATGAGCATACGTGATTGATGTGGGTATGTATTCCGGTAATGATTTATATATGAAGATAGTAACTGTTCTCGAAAGAACAGACACCATTGATGACCGTGCAGCTTCTCTAGAATAAACAGTAATTAATTGAAACCCTCAGCTGCCGACAGGTGTTGTTGTTATACCTCGATCCCCAGCTGAAAATGTGTACCCCGACCGGGAATCGAAACCGGGATCTCCTGCTTACGTGGCAGACGCTCTGTCCATCTGAATCACCGAGGACACAGATGAATAGCGCGACTGCAGGGACTCATCCCTTGCACGCTTGCCGTGAGACCCACATTCCCAACTGTCCACAATCTGTATACGTAACGTTCCTAACAGATATTTCCCAATCCACTAAGGTGAGATTCCCGTAGGAGTTCGGGCAACCTGTGCGCATTCGCACAGACGAAGGTCAATGGCTGGGTAGCCTTTAATTATATGTATGAAGATAGTAATTGTTCTCGAAAGAGCACGGGAAGCGTGAAAGGGATAAGGCCATGCAGTCACGCTATTCATCTGTGTCCTCGGTGGCTCAGATGGATAGAGCGTCTGCTATCTAAGCAGGACATCCCGGGTTCGAGTTCCGGTCGGGGCACACATTTTCAGCTGTCCCCATCGAGGTATATCAACAGCACCTGTCGGTAGCTGAGGTTTTCAATTAACTACCGTAATGATTTAACTCTATGGCAAAGTTAATTAACTGGCGAATGGTCCCTTCGTATTCTCTTAATAACCCAAGACCAGATGTTTTCAGTATATGAGAAATGTGGAGAACCTACTGGCCAGGGCATCAATCGAACACCCTCTGTTTCAGCGTAGATCGCAGAACACAGGCGACATCCAGTATTGCGTTATCTTATTGAAAGATCAGTTTACGTCGACATGTTGAAGGTAGGGCATAATCAGCTAAGGTTGGTATGTCACAAATGCAAATCTTATTGTCCTCGTTACCAGCTGTGTGAATCGGAGCTGATCGTGTTGTGTACTGTAAAGGGCGTCCACTCCTAGCCAGGAAACCCGTAATGTTTTGCCAGGCTGAAGGCAGAGGAGGCTGCGCGGCTTCGGTAGACGTAGTAAAGCATAGTTAAATATGACTTTATTTATGTCTCTGTACACAACTCGCTGCCGTACATTTGGCGACGGCCAGTGGCTTAGAAAGCCGGCGAGTAAACTGCTGAAGCCAGAGGCTGCCGTATCTCGCTGCGTCAGCCCTGTGCTGAGGCCGGTGTCTCATGTAAGAACCGTTGCCGCCCGTGGTGTGGAAGGCGCTGCCATCCGGAAGCTCTGCTCGGAAATGGCGCGTGTCTGTTGTGCGTCACACGCCGTTCTGGGAGTAGTCTAACCCTGCCAGGCCATTGCCCGTTTTAACCCACTGGATGGACAGCGATGTTGGATGCCCTGAAGTCGCGTTGCATGCTGGACCTGGCTACCGGATTGGTAGGCTGTCTGTCCCAGACCACGCTGGAGTTCAGAGCAGCTAGTGCCATAGGGTAAATTGGAACTGAGCGTTTGGTGTCACTGGCCGGGAGGATCTTACGGGACAGTCCGGCCGCCTTGGTGCAGGTCTTATTACATTCGACGTCGCATTGGGCGACCAGCGCGCCGGATGAGGATGAAATGACGATAACAACACGGCACGCAGTCCCTGAGCGGAGAAAATCCCCGAGCCAACCGGGAATCGAACCCGGGCCCCTTAGGCCGTCAGTCAGTCACGCTGACCACTCAGCTATCGGGGTGGGCAGTGCCATAGGATAGAACGGTGTTTCCGGCCGCGGTGGCCGAGCGGTTCTAGGAGCAGCAATCCAGAACCAAGCGGTAGCTACGGTCGCAGGTCGAATCCTGCCTCGGGCATGGATGTGTGTGATGTCCTTAGGTTAGTAGGTTTAAGTACACTACTGGTCATTAAAATTGCTACACCAAGAACAAATGCAGATGATAAACGGGTATTCATTGGACAAATATATTATCCTAGAACTGACATGTGATTACATTTTCACGCAATTTCGGTGCATATATCATGAGAAATTAGTACCCAGAACAACCACCTCTGGCCGTAATAACGGCCTTGATACGCCTGGGCATTGAGCCAAACGGAGCTTCGATGGCGTGTATAGGTACAGCCGCCCATTCAGCTTCAACATCATACCACAGTTCATCAAGAGTAGTGACTGGCGTATTATGCCGAGCCAGTTGCTCGGCCACCATCGATCACACGTTTTCAATTGGTGAGAGATCTGGAGAATGTGCTGGCCAGGGCAGCAGTCGAACATTTTCTGTATCCAGAAAGGCCCGTACAGGACCTGCAACATGCGGTCGTGGATTATCCTGCTGAAATCTACGGTTTCGTAGGGATCGAATGAAGGGTAGAGCCAATCATCGTAACACATCCGAAACGTAACGTCCACTGTTCAAAGTGCAGTCAATGCGAGCAAGAGGTGACCGAGACGTGTAACCAATGGCACCCCATACCATCACGCTGGGTGATACGCCAGTATGCCGATGACGAATACACGCTTCCAATGTGCGTTCACCGCGATGTCGCCAAACACGGATGCGACCATCATGATGCTGTAAATAGAACCTGGATTCATCCGAAAAAATGACGTTTTGCCATTCGTGCATCCAGTTTCGTCGTTGAGTACACCATCGCAGGTGCTCCTGTCTGTGAAGCAGCGTCAAGGGTAACCGCAGCCGTGGTCTCCGAGCTGATAGTCCATGCTGCTGCAAACGTCATCGAACTGTTCGTGCAGATGGTTGTTGTCTTGCAAACGTTCCCATCTCTTGACTCAGGGATCGAGACGTGGCTGCACGATCCGTTACAGCCATTCGGATAAGATGGCTGTCATCTTGACTGCTAGTGATACGAGGCTGTTGGGATCCAGCACGGCGTTCCGTATTACCCTGCTGAACCCACCGATTCCATATTCTGCTAACAGATCTCGAACAATGCGAGCAGCAATGTCGCGATACGATAAACCGCAATCGCGATAGGCTACAATCCGACCTTGATCAAAGTCGGAAACGTGATGGTACGCATTTCTCCTCCTTACAAGAGGCATCACAACAACATTTCACTAGGCAACGCCGGTCAACTGCTATTCGCGTATGAGAAATCGGTGCCGGCCGGTGTGGTCGTGCGGTTCTAAGCACGTCAGTTTGGAACCCCGTGACCGCTACGGTCGCAGGTTCCAATCCTGCCTCTGGCATGGATGTGTGTGATGTCCTTAGGTTAGTTAGGTTTAAGTAGTTCTAAGTTCTAGGGGACTGATGACCTCAGTAAATTTCCATAGTGCTCAGAGCCATTTTTTTGAGAAATCGGTTGGAAGCTTTCCTCATGTTAGCACGTTGTAGGTGTCGCCACCGGTGTCAACTTTGTGTGAATGCTCTGAAAAGCTAATCATTTGTATATCTCAGCATCTTCTTCCTGTCGTTTAAATTTCGCGTCTGTAGCACGTCATCTTCGTAGTGTAGCAATTTTAATGGCCAGTAGTGTAGGTTAAGCCTAGGGTACTGATGACCTCAGAATTAAGTTGGTTGGTTGGTTGTTTGGGGAAGGAGGCCAGACAGCGTGGTCATCGGTCTCATCGGATTAAGGAAGGATGGGGAAGGAAGTCGGCCGTGCCCTTTCAGAGGAACCATCCCGGCATTTGGCTGGAGTGATTTAGGGAAATCACGGAAAACCTAAATCAGGATGGCCGGACGCGGGATTGAACCGTCGTCCTCCCGAATGCGAGTCCAGTGTCTAACCACTACGCCACCTCAGAATTAAGTCCCACAGTGCTTAGAGCCATTTGCAACGGTGTTAATAGGCCTCTGGACTACTTATCAGGGCCACTGGTACTGGAGGCTGTCTCGTATTATCCGTAGCTACTGGTCAGTGATCATCTCGTAAGCTGGCAGGAGTGTGGGTAGTACTGGAACAAGCTCACACACAAGTTGTTACAATAACACAATTGGAGAACCCAGTTCGCATAACACTAACGCCATCGATGGTACTGATCGACTGACTCTAGCCTACCGATGTGGAATTTTTATGGCGTTGAGGAGAGACTTTGCCTTTTGAGGTCGTGTCATGACCAAACCAGTCCTGCTCTGCTGTTGTCAGTGGCCTTATGTTTTGCTCCATTTGCTTAACTGTTTTGTTTCATGAGAATAGTTATTCTAACTTCTGACCATTGCTTCTTAGCAATGTAATTTTTCAACTTATGAAATTTTCGTTCTGATGAAGACGCCCCTAGTAGGTGCCGAAACCTAGCTCAATCTACCTACCAGTTATGACCAACCGGCTGGCTGTATAATTCTACTTTGTTCCAGTCAAATTTTCTCACTTTGAGAAGACAGAAGAAGAAGCGATCTGTTCTACTTGCTAAAAATTTTCTAGAGCCAAGATCGCACAAATATTTCTTTACTTAAAACAACCGATTTTGATAGACCTTGCCATTATCTTCAGGTGTTAAACAAACTTTTCCTTACGAAACGTATTCGTTTTAAATTTTAGTTATGACAACCTAATATTAATAATAATATTTTCGATTATTCCCTTTTGAGAGAGCGACTGAACTTGAGTAGTCATGATTTCTTCTTTTTTCTTTCTTCTTCCCAAATTCTCTTCATACGTCCACTGCGTTCTCTCTTGCGTTCTTGTGACCATCTTTTTCCCGTTCTGTTCTCCGTATGTTCTTGTGTAAGTGCGTGTTTCTGTATGGTGTTTCTAAACTGTTCTCTATTGTTTATGTTGTTCTGTGTGATCCCCAGTTCTGTAATGTCTTCTTCTGCTTCAGTGATCCACTTTGTCTTGTTTTTGCTCTTGTTTACTATCTCAAAGATTTGTCTTGTGAGCCTGGTTTTACTCATCCTGCTGATAAATCCATAAAATTTCATCTTTCCCTTTCTAATGGTGTTTGTTATTATTTCTATGTCTTTGTAAATCTCTCTAGTTGGCCTCTTCATCCAAATTCCTTCCCGGAACCCTGGTCCACATATTTTCCTCAGAATTTTTCTTTCCTGCTTTTCAATCTCTCTGATCTTCGCATGACAACGAAGCGCTCTAGTTTCTGCAGCATAAAGTGCTTCTGGTAGGACTACTGTGTTGTAATGCCTTAGTTTTACATTGACAGTAATATGTTTCTTATTATAGTGATTCCAAGTGAGCTTATATGCTTTTTATAATGTGGAGATTCTATCTTTATTGGCTATTGAGTTCAGTCCTGATGGTTGAATTATCTCTCCCAGACATCTGAAGTGGGCAGCTTCTGCCACTTTCCCGTACGGAGCAGTAATGGGGAGATTATCTACAGGTTTGTTTTCCATACACTGTGTTTTCTAGTAGGAAATTTGTAGCCCAACCTTTTATATTATACTGTTTTTAATCCACATGATAAGTTGGCGTGTGGTCCAGCTTAAAATGAAGAGATTTCATAACAAAAAGGTTTTTAAGACCTGAAGTTAACAACAAAAGTCTGTTGAAAGCGGCTGTTTTAAATAAAGAAATACCTTTATGCGATCCTGGCTTTAGCAAGATTTTAGCAAATTTGTTTCAGTGTCTGGTTCGTCAAACCCCTGATATAGATTGCTGCTTCCTACTTAGCATTTCTTACATAATGTTAGGAGAGTAATGGTGGCAGTTTGGTCTGCACTCGTCTAACCCTTTCCCGCTCAGATTGCTCACACTCATACACAGAAATGATGGCGTCGCAGTCTTGTGAACGACTAACAGTATCTACATCTACATCCATACTGCGCAAGCCACCTGACGTTGTGTGGCGGAGGGTACCTTGAGTACCTCTATCGGTTCTCCCTTCTATTCCAGCCTCGTATTGTTCATGGAAATTCAAATGGCTCTGAGCACTATGGGACTTAACAGCTATGGTCATCAGTCCCCTAGAACTTAGAACTACTGAAACCTAACCAACCTAAGGACATCACACAACACCCAGTCATCACGAGGCAGAGAAAATCCCTGACCCGTTCGTGGAACGAGGGATTGTCGGTATGCCTCTGTGTGGGCTCTAATCTCTCTGATTTTATCCTCATGGTCTCTTCGCGAGATATACGTAGGAGGGAGCAATATACTGCTTGACTCCTTGGTGAAGGTACGTTCTCGAAACTTCAACAAAAGCCCGTACCGAGCTACTGAGCGTCTCTCCTGCAAAGTCTTCCACTGGAGTTTATCTATCATCTCCGTAACGCTTTCGCGATTACTAAATGATCCTGTAACGAAGCGCGCTGCTCTCCGTTGGATCCTCTCCATCTCTTCTATCAACCCTATCTGGTACGGATCCCACACCGGGGAGCAGCTTCAAGCAGTGGGCGAACAAGTGTATTGTAACCTACTTCCTTTGTTTTCGGACTGCATTTCCTTAGGATTCTACCAGTGAATCTCAGTCTGGCATCTGCTTTACCGACGATTAATTTTATATGGTCATTCCATTTTAAATCACTCCTAATGCCTACTCCCAGATAATTTATGGAATTAACTGCTTCCAGTTGCTGACCTGCTGTATTGTAGCTAAATGATAAGGGATCTTCCCTTCTATGTATTCGCAGCACATTACACTTGTCTACATTGAGATTCAATTGCCATTCCCTGCACCATGCGTCAATTCGCTGCAGATCCTCCTGCATTTCAGTACAATTTTCCATTATTACAACCTCTCGATATACCACAGCATCATCCGCAAAAAGCCTCAGTGAACTTCCGATGTCATCCACAAGGTCATTTATCGAAATGTTTACGGTAGCGGTTGCCTCGTGTCAATACTTCCGTGTGCTTCACCAACGCCGTTCTGTCGGATCCTGAAAATTTCGCTCTGCTGTTCCCTTACTTTCTTGATGTTCTTGTGCAACCCAGCTAGCTCTTAATTCGCACGAAGTAATGGTCGCTATCGACAGGGGATCTCTAGTTGATTCCGTATTTCTGGATTTCCCGTAAGCTTTTGACACCATTCCTCACAAGCGACTTCTAATCAGGCTGCGGGCGTATGGGGTATCGTCTCAGTTGGGCGACTGGATTCGTGATTTCCTGTCAGGAAGGTCGCATTTCCTAGTAATAAACGTCAAATCATCGAGTAAAATTGAAGTGACATCAGGTGTTCCCCAGGGAAGCGTCCTGGGACCTCTGCTGTTCCTGATCTATATAAATGACCTTGGTAGCAATCTGAGCAGTTCTCTTAGGTTGTTCGCAGATGATGCTATAATTTACCGTCTAGTAAGGTCATCCGAAGACCAGTATCTGTTGCAAAACGATTTAGAAGAGATTGCTGTATGGTGTGGCAGGTGGCAGTTGACGCTAAATAACGAAAAGTGTGAGGTGATCCACATGAGTTCCAAAATAAATCCATTGGAATTCGATTACTCGATAAATAGTACAGTTCTCAAGGCTGTCAATTCAACTAAGTACCTGGGTGTAAAAGTTACGAACAACTTCAGTTGCAAAGACCACATAGATAATATTGTGGGGAAGGTGAACCAAAGGTTGTGTTTCATTGGCAGGACACTTAGAAGATGCAACCAAAAAGACAGCTTACACTACACTCGTTAGTCCTCTGCTAGAATATTGCTGCGCGGTGTGGTATTCTTACCAGGTGGGATTGACGGAGGATATCGAAAGGGTGCAAAAAAGGGCAGCTCGTTTTGTATTATCACGTAACAGGGGAGAAAGTGTGGCAGATATGATACGCGAGTTGGGATGGAAGTCATTAAAGCAAAGACGTTTTTCGTCGCGGTGCGATCTATTTACGAAATTTCAGTCACCAACTTTCTCTTCCGAATGCGGAAATATTTTGTTGAGCCCAACCTACTTAGGTAGGAATGGTCATCAAAATAAAATAAGAGAAATCAGAGCTCGAACAGAAAGGTTTAGGTGTTCGTTTTCCCCCCGCGCGCTGTTCGGGAGTGGAATGGTAGAAAGATAGTATGATTGTGGTTCGATGAACCCTCTGCCAAGCACTTAAATGTGAATTGCAGAGTAGTCATGTAGATGTAGATGTAGATGTATAAACAGTACCCAGTGGTACACCGTTCTATCACTGGACCTGTATGACGTCTGGCAGCGTTGCTTTGCTCCGACCCTCCACATGGTGATACGACCACCGAGATGTACGCAAAGACTTGGCGCCGCTGTCGACACACCGATTCTTGCTGCCGCTTGAAGCGAAGCCGCAGCGATGGTTGCCGTACTGACAGTCAGACAGAAGTTGTCCCTCTGTCTGTGTGGATACTCCTCTTACTGGAGACAAGCCTCTTTCCTCACTGTACATGATGTGGCTGTACGATCCTGAACAACATGTCAGTCCCCTCAGGCGCTAGTCGCGTGGGTCGCTAAGGTCCCATACAGCGTTCAGTGTGGCGGCCCTCCTGAACCCTTCGATTCCCTATTCCCGTCTCAAACATTCGGATCTCGACGAGTACAAGCAGCAGCCTCAGAACGACAGAGCACAGTCATAACAGGCCACAGTCCTGCAGTTGTCGACTTCTGACACGCGCTTGTAGATTTTTCTTCTTGTTACACGAGATCGTTTAACTATATGCCACGTCTTATGACCACGCTTTGGTGAGACACACACCCCAAAGCCTAGTGTTCCATGTAGAAATGAGCCGATAGGAGTTCTGAATTTAAAATAAAAACTTCTCCCCGTCGGAGTTTCGAGTCCTCCCTCGCCCATGGATGTGTGTGTTGTCCATAGCGTAAGTTAGTTTAAGTTAGGTTAAGTGATGTGTAGATGTGGTGTGCGTACACACACCATCAGATTATTTGACTTGTCGCTCTAACGAAGTAGGCGAGTGTCAGCAATATGTCTCGTGGTCTTATCGTGGCGTGTTTATCTTCTGCCGTTAGGTCAGACGATAGAAATGCCACGTGCACACTTAGAGTAGCAGATTGACGGTGACCAACTTTAAACAGAACTTGATTAATTTTCACACACATTTATTAAAATAATAACAAGCCTAAAAACTACTTAACTTGGTTCTGGATGCTATTTACAATTGACAATCTGAAGTTCCTTTGGTCTTGGTACGTTAATCTTATTCTCACATATATCTGATACTTGACATAAGAGTCTACACATTTATCTTCATGGCTATGTACAGGAATATGATAATCTTATCAGGGGCAGACTGAAACTTGACTACAGACTAATGACGACTGACTAATTGGAGGCCTGTACACTCGTTATAATACCTCACACGTTCAGGTATCACTGCGCGAGTGTGATCCGTGAGGAGAAAAGGTTCTGCCTTAGCAGTAATCTCATTGGCTGCATTACATATTAATACGTGGATCGGCGGAAGCAGAATTTGGTCCGTCTCTAAGGCAGCGCCATCTCGTAGTGCGGAGACAGACGAGCTCTGCACCTGCGCTGTTGTGCTTAGCGGGGCGCGCTCTAGTGGGAAAGTTGTGTACGCGCTGACTACGCGGAACTGTGTACACAACAGTAGGCTTAGGGACCGATGACCTAAGTAGTTTAGTCCCATAAGACCTGACCACAAATTTCCAAATTTTTCTCTAGGTGGCATTGCGAGTTTTAAATGGTAATATAATTACAGACTTTCAGAAATGATTGAGGAGGATAAATGTATCCATTTGAGGTAAGGGACCCTGACTCAGAAGCAGCAGAGTCGAATGTTAGAGCTATGAGCACTTGTTCATTTTCTCTACTGTGCTACACAGCACTTTTAAGGAACAATTGCTTGTTGCCCTTGAGATATGCGTTTTAGAGCTCATGTTTAGTAACCTTTTTTTCTTGTTTTGGTTCAGATGTTCAAATATGTATGAAATCTTATGGGACTTAACTGATAAAGTCATCAGTCCCTAAGCTTACACACTACTTAACGTAAATTATCCTAAGAACAAACATACACACCCATGCCCGAAAGAGGACATGAATCTCCGCCGGGACCAGCCACACAGTCCATGACTGCAGCACCTGGGTTGGTCTATACCACGACTGATGGAAGTTGCCTACCCTACAGTTTCATCAAAAATAATACCAGTACATATACTCCACTGTCAAGAGGTATTGGAACCATTTTCAGCTCAGGCGTTTCCGGACTAGTGTCACCGAATACGTGGCGCAGTGGTTATTTTAAAATAAAAATTTTAAAATAAAAACACTGTTTACGAATATGTTTTCACGATTGAGCGGTTTTTAAAGGACTGGAAACAATAGATTATTGAAATAAAATTGTGAATGTTTTCCAATACTTCAGGAATACATTCGACGTAATTTTTATGGTTCCATATCACAGCTGGTAAAAATGGAACCCTTCACAAGATCACTTTGTTGTCCATCTTTGTATCCGTCCGATTAGTAACACCCCTTTTTCTTAGGAAAGTGTGGAGGTATCAAGATGGAATTTATGTCACATAATAAGATCTACGTTCTCCTGGCAGTGTAAAGACTTAAGCCTCTAAGGCAATGCAATAAAAAGATATGCCTGTTTTCTGATTCTCAGAAACTCTCTCATCAAAATCTGTAATGTACCTACCCAGTCACCTAGACTCATGAAATTTGGCAAGAAGTAAGGTTTCTGTTGTGTACATAGTTCCGCGTAATCAGCGCATACACAACTTTCCCACTAGAGCGCGCCCCGCTAAGCACAACAGCGCAGGCGCAGCGCTCATCCGTCTCCGCACTACGAGATGGCGCTGCCTTAGAGATGGACCAAATTCTGCTTCCGCCGATCCGCGTATTAGCATGTAACGCAGCCAATAAGATTGCTGCTAATGTAGAAGCTTTTCTCCTCACGGATCACACTCGCGCAGTGATACCTGAACATGCGAGGTATTATAACAAGTGTACAGACCACCGATTAGTCAGTCTGCATTTGTCTGCATTAGTCAGTACCAGTCTGCATTAGTCTGTACCAGTCTATAGTCAAGTTTCCGTCTGCGCCTAATAAGATTATCATATTCCTGTACATAACCATGAAGATAAATGAATAGACACCTTGTCAAGTATCAGAGATATGTGAGAATAAGATTAACGTACCAAGACCAAAGGAACTTCAGATTGTCAATTGTAAACAGCATCCAGAATCAAGTTACGTAATGTCTATGCTTTTTATTATTTTAATAAATGTGTGTGAAAATTAATCACGTTCTGTTTAAAGTTGGTCACCGTCAATGTGCTACTCTAAGCGTGCAAGAGGCATTTCTATCATCTGACCTAACGGCAGAAGGTAAACACGCCACATTAAGACCACGAGACATATTGCTGACACTCGCCTACTTCATTAGAACGACAAGTCAAATAATCTGATAGTGTGTGTACGGAAGGTCTTACAGTACGCACACCACAGTTTCACTCAGTACAAATAAAGGAAAAAATCGTTCATCTGTAATTATATGACATCAAAAATACTTTTTCGCGAATAGAAACTTACATTGTGTTCGCAATCTGTTAAAAATTTCAGGAACTATTGTAAAGAGTTTTATCTCGGTTTCAGTAATAGGTCCAGTGAGTCACGAGGTGGCTCTCTGTGTATAATTTACACATATTTCATGCTGCGATAAAGTGAATTTCTCCGTCGCTGTGAAAGCAATGTCTTTGCGTAAGACGCAACGCCGGCTCATTCTCCTTACAAACATTCCCCGACAGTCTACGCTTACGACACGTCCAGCATGTGTAATGTTTCAAAGCAAAGTAATACTCGTAACTGATGCACAATCGGACTTAATTGTTTGGGACGAGGTATCAACAGCCTATTACATATCCATTGAAGCGTTCCACAGAACAATTCGCGTAACAAGAGCCCTATGGCCGGATGTATATTTTGCTTCTCTGTAGACTTCCGTCAAATCTTGCTACACCTTTTGTTTCGATTGCATCGGTTCTCCTTTTCTTCCCCTGACACGTTTGTTTGATATGCTGTCTGTCATTAAGTGGCTGCTTGGTTGTCTTTGCTATCGATATCTGAGTTTTTGCTTCCGGGAAACTGCTATGGAGGAGCTACCCGTCAACGTTGCAGAGAAGACGTGAACTCCGTTGACAGAGCGTGTTGTCCCGTGGCGTGTTGGGTACGCTGGCGACGCGTGCGCGGTCGGATGTGTGGATCCTTGCCATCGGAGGTCGTGTACTGCCTGTTCGAGCATAATTGCAAGTTAAGTTAGCGGAAGGTTTAATTACTAAGTAATAATTTTGTGTAACCAGCTTTCACCAGCTTTCACCGGTTGTAACCTCGTGTGGTGGCGGGGAAGTAGGGGCGTTGCGCGCTGGGAGTGTGGTGGACACGGGAGGGCAGTGTGGCTCTCCAGCGCGAAGCAGGCGTGGGCGATTGTACCGAGTCGCCACGTGATGTATGTCGGTTGTGTGTAACGAGTGGGTCGAGTTGACGGAAGAGCTCCCCGCAGGTTGGTTGTATACAGAATCGCCCCACGAGTAGTTGCTGTTCGTTTCACCTTGGTGAGACGTTAACAAGCTTCTCTAAGTCCTCCGTTTCAACACTGGAGTTTAAAAAGGAGACACTTAACATGAAGGAGCGGTCACGACCCGTCTACGTTGCAGAGAAGACGTGAACTCCGGTGACAGAGCGTGTTGTCGCGTGACCGTGGCGTGTTGGGTACGCTGACGACACGCGCGCGGTCGGATGTGTGGATCCTTGCCATCGGAGGTCGTGTACTGCCTGTTCGACCATAATTGCAAGTTAAGTTCGTGGAAGGTTTAATTACTAAGTAATAATTTTGTGTAACCAGCGTCTCTTCTGCCTTGTGGCCTCCGGCGATCGGGTTTGCTGTCCCTGGCACCGGTGTAATTGAAGACAGTGATCTTTCCTCCTCCTCTCGTTACTGTCCGATGGGAGGTGTAGTTTTGGCAGTTTAATTGTTTCGCTATTCTGTCGTGTGTTATGAGAAAATTCATGGCTTTTGTTGGTTGATCATGTGGTCGCTCATTCAGGACTGTGTGGTGTAATGTTTCCTTGCACGAGGTTAGCTCCAATTCTGTCAGCAAGTTAAGCCATCTTATGACAAGTTTTCGCTGGCTTAAAGTCGGTGCAGTGACCAGCCTGAGAGTGGCAATTGTGTTTACCGGCTGTAATGTCACTTGCAGCGGTCTCTCCGCGATATTTTCAGAAATTTTATAAATTATATAACTCAGTACTTATCTCGAAATATCTCTTCTTATCTTACCGATTCCTAAACTTTAATATACGATGATTATCAATGCAAAGTAGTTTCAAGCCCTATTATTCCTTGGAGCGTCCATTTACTCCATGGAATAGCTTCTCTGCTTTCTATGTTTTCTCTTATGAAAAGAATGAAGATCTTGCCGATTAGCCGTGAAAAAACGAAGATGTATATGTATGTTTTGTTGAGCTAGTCGCCATCTTGATGAGATTCTGTATGAGTAGGAATTTAATACATGAACTAAACTAAAGTAAGTGTGTTCGCGTAATATTTCACTGATTATTATTGACAGAGTCTGCTTACTACGCTGTGTTGCCCGGGATCAGTGGGGAACGTCTGATTTACACTGGACGAACCTGCCGTTTTGTATGCTCAAGATATCCAATTTATTACTTCAAATGAATAGGCTAACACGGTCTTACCAGCAGATCTCCGGTATTCCCCATGTGATCACCGAAAGTTAATAATTATTACAAATGTTTCCAGGAGATCGACTGACAATTTTCGTTGCACCGAGACTTCGAAATTGGTTCACTGCCTTATGGAATTTAAGTTAAGCTCAATTTAATCAGGGTAGAACAGTATTGAACTGTGTGAATGTGATAAGCCTGCTTTGTGAATGAAAATTCCCTTAATATACGCATGTTTTTTTACTATCCTGATCGGTGAAGCTAAATCAGGCCGGTGTGAGAGAGGTTTTGTAAATTATAGATCCCACAAAAAAATATTAAACGGCGTATTTAAATTGGTCAGTATTGTCTAGCCTGAGCATCCATGAGTGGCTGATTTGTGGCCACCTTACACGGGTCCGGTCATATGTTATGTTCTAATGATATTCCAGGATACTTTTGTTTACATTTTTTTTAAATTCCTCCAAGTTTGTAAATGCCCTTTATTGCCATTAATCGTGTGTTTGCTGAGACCTGTTTAATTTTTTTAATGGCGGTGTTGATAGCTTCACTACCTCACCGTACTTTATTAACAAAGTTCTGTATTTACTTTAGTAGCCTGTTTACTAATGTTCTTTAAATTTTTTTTAATTGTTGTGTTGATATAAATTACTTTGATTGGCGTTAGCGGCGTATTTGAAAAGGTAGTTTATTGCCGTACTGCTAGCTTCTCTGTTTTTTTAAAAAAAGATTCTTTTTAAACTGTTGTATTGCTATAAATTACTTGATTGCCGTAAGCGGCCTGTTTAAAAGGCTGTTTATTGCCGTACTGCTAGTTTCTGTAAGATACGAATAAAACATTTGTGAAAATCTCAACTTTACAGTTAACTGCTAGAAATTTGGCCCCGTTTCCCAACTTTTGGTGTGGCTTATAGTAACCGTAACCACTGTGTGTGTCACTTTCAAGTAATCGCAACGGAGACGAGAGCAGTCAACACATCTGCAAATTTCTAGTTAGCAAAACATGTTAATCGAACAAAAATAAATGAAAAATTACAATAGCGAATGCGAAATAACTCAAAAAATTTAAAGTTAATAGATTGTCGAAAGTCTTTGATTTCTCCGGACAGATATCGTGCCAGTATCGATCTCGATAACAGGGAAAAAATCGTCGAATTTCTCGATTCACGGTATGGGTTTATATACATATACATGGATTTATATGCATAATTAAGAATGTACGGAACCCTCGAAGTGCGACTCCTATTCGCACTTGTCCTGTTTTTTACGCCCTCGGTTCCACTGTAGTTGAAAGTGCATTATTGCGGACTTCTGCTGCGATAAATATTGAGACAGCGGTTATCTGTTTAACAATGTTAACAAAGCTCGCCTTAAAGTCGTTTTTAGATTTGCTCGTTTACCCTCGCACCATACAATATGGGATATGCCCAAAAGTCGGACGACCAGAATATGTCAGAGTCTGATAGCTATTCGTTTTAATGAAGGTTAATGATAATCTAATTAACTTGTTGCTGTTTTCGCAGTCTCGTTGCGTATTTCTTTCACTGATTTTTAGCTCCGGGACAATACGTCTTCCCAGTATGTTCACTTATCAACTCATGTGGATAAAGGCTCAAAGCATAGTTTAATTTTAACGAATGAAGGTACGTCAGTGTTACATACTGTGTCTGCCCAAATGTTTATTTTTATTCCATACATCGGGAGGCTGTCGTCTAACGTAGACAGGACGCAAAGGAAATATAAAATTAAAGCAAATCTTCCGGCCACCGGTGAATATCAGTGCTCTTATCGGTTCGTAAAGGATGATCTGGGACTGTGGAAGGCTGGAATTATAAAATTCCTCCCCAGTGGGACAAAGCTTACATAGGTCAGACGATACGCACAGTACATGGCAGGTGCGTAAAACATGAGCGCCACACTCTACTTTCGCAGTCCAGTAAGTCGAAGGTAGCTGAGCGTTGTATTACCACAGGACACACTGTGTATTATTCTGCCACCAAAATCTTGGCTCCGGCGAGATCCTATTTGGATTCGTTAATTAAAGAATCTGTGGACATGCGGCTAGCACAAATATAAATAATGATGGCGGCTTTCAGCTGGCCAAGGCTTGGGATCCGGTGATCTCTTTAATTAGAGAAAATATTTTATTCATAATGACACGTCTGGCGACATATTTCTTTTTTTAAGCGCTGCGAGCGCGTGTTCCGACAGAGGGCGGACCCGCAAATTCACCTTTCCGCATGCGTCTGCACTCTACAGATGGAACAATGTTTGCAAAGGGCGCGGATTTCGATAGAGGGTGCTCCTGTGACGGCCACCAATGCGCAAGCGTCTCCACGCCAATTTTTGCTGTAAAGCCGACACCGTGAACTAACATTCTCCAATGGCAGACACTTACCTGAAAATGGCTGAACAGTTGTCAGCCAAAATATCGTGGCGAGAAGTCAACATCATTCAGTTGCAGTCCCGAAACCTTATACAATATTTGAGTTTCGTGAAAAAAAAGTCTGTTAATGCACTACATAATCATCATGATATTGCTGATCGTGAAAACTTTGAATTAAGCAGTCAAGAACTTTTCGAGACCTACGACCCTTTACATTTCATATGTGTGTATCTATATATTACAATATTATATATATATTAGAAATATGTAGCCTATGTCTGTCCAAATGTTTATTAGTGTATCGTGTAAAAATTCGAAGTAAGGTGTGAAGAACTCTCAGATTTTTACTACCAACGTCTCCACAGGGTGGTTCATTGATCGTGACCGGGCCAAATATCTCACGAAATAAGCGTCAAACGAAAAAAAACTACAAAGAACGAAACTCGTCTACCTTGAAGGGGGGAACCAGATGGCGCTTTGGTTGGCCCGCTAGATGGTGCTGCCATAGGTCAAACGGATATAAACTGCGTTTTTTTTTTAATAGTAACCCCCATTTTTTAATACATCATCGTGTACTACGTAAAGAAATATGAATGCTTTAGTTGGTACACTTTTTTCGATTTGTGATAGATGGCACTGTAATAGTCACAAACATATGGCTCACAATTTTAGACGAACAGTTGGTAACAGGTAGGTTTTCTAAATTGAAATACAGAACGTAGGTACGTTTGTACATTTCATTTCGGTTGTTCCAATGTGATACATGGACCTTTATGAACTTACAATTTGTGAGAGCGCATGCTGTTACACTGTGATTACCTGTAAATACCACATTAATGCAACAAATGCTCAAAATGATGTCTATCAACCTCAATGCATTTGGCAATATGTGTAACGGCATTCCTCTCAACAGCGAGTAGTTCGCCTTCCGTAATGTTCGCACATGCATTCACAATGCGCTGACGCATGTCGTCAGGCGTTGTCGGTGGATCACGATAGCAAATATACTTCAACTTTCCCCACAGAAAGAAATCCGAGGATGTCAGATCCGGTGAACGTGCGGGCCATGGTATGGTGCTTCGACGACCAGTCCACCTGTCATGAAATATGCTATTCAATACCGCTTCAACCACACGCGAGCTATGTGCCGGACATCCATCATGTTGGAAGTACATCACCATTCTGTCATGCAGTGAAACATCTTGTAGTAACTTCGGTAGAACATTACGCAGCAAATCAGCATACATTGCACCATTTAGATTGTCATCGATAAAATGGAGGCCAATTATTCCTCCCATAGTGCCGCACCATATATTAACCCACCAAGGTCGCTGATGTTCCACTTGTCGCAGCCATCGTGGATTTTCCGTTGCCCAATAGTGCATATTATGCCGGTATACGTTACGGCTGTTAGTGTATGACGCTTCGTCGCTAAATAGAACGCGTGCAAAAAGTCTGTCATCGTCCCGTAATTTCTCTTGTGCCCAGTGGCAGAACTGTACACGATGTTCAAAGTCGTCGCCATGCAATTCCTGGTGCACAGAAATATGGTACGGGTGCAATCGATGTTGATGTAGTATTCTCAACACCGACGTTTCTGAGATTCCCGATTCTCGCTCAATTTGTCTGCTACTGATGTGCGGATCAGCGGCGACAGCAGCTAAAACACCCACTTGGGCATCATCATTGTTGCAGGTCTTGGTTGACGTTTCACATGTGGCTGAATACTTCCTGTTTCCTTAAATAACGTAACTATCCGGCGAACGGTCCGGACACTTGGATGATGTCGTCCAGGATAGCGAGCAGCATACATAGCACACGCCCGTTGGGCATTTTGATCACAATAGCCGTACATCAACACGATATCGACCTTTTCCGCAATTGGTAAACGGTCCATTTTAACACGGGTAATGTATCACGAAGCAAATACCGTCCGCACTGGCGGATACCACGTACTTATACGTTTATTGCCGGCCGGAGTGGCCGTGCGGTTCTAGGCGCTACAGTCTGGAACCGCGTGACCACTACGGTCGCAGGTTCGATGATGATGATGATGTTTGGTTTGTGGGGCGCTCAACAGCGTGGTTATCAGCGCCCGTACAATTACCCAATCTTTGCTCAGTCCAATTGCGCCACTTTACTGGATGATGATGAAATGATGAGGACAACACAAACACCCAGTCATCTCGAGGCAGGTGAAAATCGCTGACCCCGCCGGGAATCGCAGGTTCGAATCCTGCCTCGGGCATGGATGTGTGTAATGTCATTAGGTTAGTTAGGTTTAAGTAGTTCTAAGTTCTAGGGGACTGATGACCACAGCAGTTAAGTCCCATAGTGCTCAGAGCCATTTGAACCATTTATGCGTTTGTGACTATTACAGCGCCATCTATCACAAAGCGAAAAAAGTGGTCCAACTAGAACATTCATATTTCTGTACGTACTACACGAATACGTAATAAAAATTGGGGTTCCTATTTAAAAAACGCAGTTGATATCCGTTTGACCTAAGGCAGCGCCATGTAGCGGGTCAACCATAGTGCCATCTGGTTTCCCCCTTCAAGATAGGCGAGTTCCGTTCTTTGTAATTTTTTCGTTTGACGCTTGTTTCGTGAGATATTTGGCCTGGTCACTATCAATGGACCACCGTGTATGTTGGACAATGCAGATGTCTTCCATTTTCAAGTCTTTGATGTCGATTTTGTGTGGTGGTTTCTGTAAGTGCGTTGTACTGCTTTCCTTATTTTCTGTACTCCCCGCCTCCTCCTCCCCTGCCACAGTAGTGATTTCCCCCCCACCCCCACCCCCACCACCCCCAGCACCCCGCCCTCTCCAGCCTCTGTCGGAGTTGTGACGCGCCTGTCTCGACTGCTCTGTGTGTTGGCAGTCGTGGTACGACTACAAGCTGCGGTGGGAGCCCAAGGAGTACGGCGGCGTCCACATGCTGCACGTGCCCTCCGACCACATCTGGCGGCCAGACATCGTCCTCTACAACAAGTGAGTAGTTCGCCAACCACACAGCCAGCGCGCCAGCCGCCAAGCCCGTCTGCGGCGCCACGCACTGCGTAGCTACCTCGAGTACCCTTCCGCAAGCGTACGTTACACGACAATGGGGCCTATTTACGATCTACATGCCGTGAAGTACAACGGTTGGCGTTCGGTCGGTGGCCATAAAAGGATTCAATCGACTTATACGATACCCCAACCCAAGGACTAAAAGTAACCAACATTTTTACAGACACTTTGTAATTAACACTGTGGTGTGCGTACTGTAAGACATTCCATACACACACCATCAGATTATTTGACTTGTCGCTCTAACGAAGTAGGCGAGTGTCAGCTATATGTCTCGTGCTCTTATCGTGGCGTGTTTATCTTCTGCCGTTAGGTCAGACGATAGAAATGCCACTTGCACGCTTAGAGTAGCAGATTGACGGTGACCAACTTTAAACATAACTTGATTAATTTTCGCAGACATTTATTAAAATAATAAAAATCATAAAAATTACTTAACTTGGTTCTGTAAGCTATTTACAATTGACAATCTGAAGTTCCTTTGGTCTTGGTACGTTAATCTTATTCTCACATATATCTCTGATACTTGACAAAGTGTCTATTCATTTATCTTCATGGCTATGTACAGGAATATGATAATCTTATTAGGCACAGACTGAAACTTGACTACAGACTAATGCAGACTGACTAATCGGAGGTCTGTACACTCGTAATAACACCTCGCGCGTTCATGTGTCTCTGCGCGGGTGTGATCCGTGAGGAGAAAAGGTTCTACTTTAGCAGCAATCTCAATGGCTACGTTACATATTAATACGCGGATCGGTGGAAGCAGAATTTGGTCCATCTCTATGGCAGTGCCATCTCGTAGTGCGGAGACGGACGAGCGATGTGCCTGTGCTGTTGTGCTCAGCGGGGCGCGCTCTAGTGGGAAAGTTGTGTACGCACTGACTACGCGGAACTATCTAAAAACAAAGACACAGCAAAATAAAACAATGCACACTTCATTCAATTAATTTTTTTTCAGTGTCCCCCAAAATTCCTTATCATCATTCATGTGGTACTTACGATCTACATACATTGCAACGGAGTATTTACATTTGCTTGACAGCAGTAAAAATTTCACTCTATTTATAAGAAACCCCAACCTCAAAACAGACTTTTGCTATACCCAAATCAGCACATTTTGTTACAGACAATCTGTAATGAAAATGTAGCAAATTACGACAAAATTGATGTCTTGTACGTTTCACTTTTCCTCAATTGCTTGTTTCTTTAAACTGGTTTTGTAAGCTGCTGATCATGAATTCCGAAAATCGGTAATTATCAACTTCAAGTTACTTGTGTGAATAATGTGAATGTAATTAATTTATTATAAATAAAAGTCTAAAAATATTTTAAAAAAACATAAAAATGAGTTCACTGTTATGTTAACACTTTATTTTTGTTTAACAGCAGTTGTCATGAAGATTGTTACAGTTGTAATAACAAAAAAATGGCTCTGAGCACTATGGGACTTAACATCTGAGGTCATCAGTCCCCTAGAACTTAGAACTACTTAAACCTAACTAACCTAAGGACGACACACACATCCATGCCCGAGGCAGGATCCGAAAACCGCTTGGCCACTCCGGTCGGCTTGTAATAACAATCATTGACATTTACTTACACTGACGGAAAAAGTCGCAACACAAAAAAGTAATTAATGTAGGGTAATAAAATGTAAATACTCGTACATTAGTTTAGGTAACGTATGTAAGTGATTAATATTGCAAGATCACAAATTAATGTAAGCGAGAGATAAATCATTGCAAATGTGAAATTCTGACACATGAGTAACCGGTTTAACGACCAGTATGTTGAATTCAAGCGTGCAAACATGCATACATCGTGTTGTACAGGTGTCGGATGTAGTTTGTGGGATGGAATTAATTGCCTGCCGCACTTGGTGGGTCAATACAGGGTCGGTTAATTCTATTTGTGTTTGATGCTGAAGTTGTCGTCCAATCACGTCCAGTAAGTGTTAGTTTGCTGGCAGATTTGGTTATAGAGCACGCTAAGGCAACATATGACACGTTGTAGAGCTTGTTGCGTTACAGCACCGGTATTTGGGCGAGTGTTATCCTGTTGGAAAACACCCCGTGGATTGCTTTTCATGATGGGTCGAATCACTAAACTGACGTACAAATTTGCAGCCAGGGAGCGTGGGATAACCACGAGAGTGTTCCTGCTGTCATACGAAATCGCAACCGAGACCGTAAATCCAAGTATAGGACCAGTGTGTCTATCACGCAGGAAGGATGGTTCCAGGGTCTTAACTGGTCTCCTTCTAACCAACACACGGCCATCACTGGCACCGAGGCAGAACCGGCTTTCGTCCGAAAACAAAACAGACCTCCATCTTGCCTTCCAGTGAGCTCTCGCTTGACACCTCTAAAGCCACAAATGGCAGTGGGCAGTCAGTAGATAACGCGCTACCGTCTGTCTCCGACATGTCTCTAAAGTAAGCGATTTGTAACAATCGGTTCTGTCGCCGTAGTGAAAGCTGTTGGTCATATTTCTGCTGTAGTGCGGAACACGATGGTCTTCCCTGTCGGTAGTGCCACACTGCCGTATTGTGACCACCGCTGCCAGCAACCATGTATACTGACTACATTCCTGCCAAGTCTTTCAGCAGTATCGCAGAAGCAACATCCAGCTTCTCATAGCCCTATTACACGACCGTGTTCAAATTCAGTGACCTGTTGGTAATGGCGACTTTCACTTCGTCTCTTTTCTTATTTGTTTTGTTTTATTATTATTATTCGCGTAACAACTAATGTATGAGATAAAATATGTTACTACGAAAAGAGACCCGAAATACCTTTTAGTGATGCTGTGCTATGCCTTTCTTTGGATCATTAATTTTCGACAAAACAAAATATATTATGTTCTTATCGTTCTGGATCTGGATTTCTATTAAAGGAACATTTTTTCGTTACTGTAACTCACCATAAAGATCAACCTATCTTTCTTACTTTATAGTTATTGAAAAGGTTAATGAAAATTACTTCGTTATCAATACTGATGTTACAGTACGCAATGATTGTTCAACATCATAATTTTGCAGTGGATTTTTGTTAACAGTAAAACAACAATAAGTACCACGACTAACACGAGAACATGAGACTATTATCGTAGAAAAAAGATGTTTTCACTATAAGGTTGCCAGACCAGAACTACGCACAGCAAGATTTCTTTTACGTGATCAAAGTAAATTATCTTTTTGCACTGTTAGTAATATATTATCAGCAGCCCGCGTCAACCCGTAAAACACATCATAAAATCTGCTGCTCTGCTCTGCAACTTCGAAAGCTGAAAGAAATAATTTTTACTTCACTATTACCTGCCCGCTTCTTTGCGGTATGATAGATTTCACTTAATGAAATTTGAATGCGCCGCGGCAACGGCTCGTTCGTTCGTAGCGCAGCTCTGTACCACGAATAATATTTAACTAACTGAAAATGTCTTAAGGGGATGGGATAAAACACCAGGCAAGCTTATCATAAATTATAATGCAAGGTTTCACTAAGTAACTCTATTTAAAACATTTAAATATATTAATTATTACACATCTTTACAATGAGTACGTAATGGCGTACATCTCTCGATCTTGACAAAAGAATGCTACCCTAGCGTACACTATCACGTCACAGGCTATCCTGCTCACGTAACTCCAAGAAGACGACAGAGAAATTAATGTTCGTTCTGTATTATTTATACTAGTCACATATTCTCATCTTTGTTTGATATTTAATAAGTATCGTCTGTGGCGGTTTCAGAACTCGCCGACACAGATATTATCTAAAATAAATTAAAAAAAGACTTTACATAATTTTATACAATAACAAAACATGACACACAATGTTTTCTCTTTATTACATAATATGACTTTTGCTAAGAGACGTTACACGACTCTGTCACCTTAAAGGCATTCTTGGATAACGTCAGCTGACCACGTCCAATCTCAAAGGCAACTAACTCCCACGTCCGTGCCGGCCGCGGTTCTAGGCGCTTCAGTCCGGAAGCGCCCGACTGCTACGGTCGCAGGTTCGAATGCTGCCTCAGGCATGGATGTGTGTGATGTCCTTAGGTTAGTTAGGTTTAAGTAGTTCTAAGTTCTAGGGGACTGATGACCTCAGATGTTAAGTCCCATAATGCTCAGAGCCGTTTGAACCATTCTCACGTCCGTTATAGCGTGTATTTAAAGCAAACATTATTTGCACCCTCACAGTGGCGTTATTAGCACCACCTCATGCGACTGGCGCGACATTAGAATAGACTTCATCTTCCAGCTATAGAAACACGCCTAGCAACATTAGTTTATTACAACTCCCTCTTGGCGTTGCTATTTTTTTCCATCAGTATATTTTTGTTAGTACTTCGCGTCCATAAATATAATAACAGCTAACGTTCGAAAGCTAATGTTCCAATTTCTGTGCTTGAAACACATAATAAAACATACACCCAAAATTTCGCAGGAGAGCTTCTGTAAAGTTTGGAAGGTGGGAGACGAGGTACTGGCACAATTGAAATTGTGAGGACGGGTCGTGAGTCGTGCTCGGGATGGTAGAGCACTTGCCCGCGAAAAGCAAAGGTCCCGAGTTCGAGTCTCGGTCCGGCACACAGTTTTAATCTGCCAGGAAGTTTCAAACACCTAAATCTTGACACTCACCATTCGTCACATGCATGTCTCGCCAATTTCAACCAAACACATACCACGTCTGCTTCTTCTACTTATTATTTCTCCTGGACTTCTTCTCTTATCTTCACGGGGTGGACATGTTAATTATTATATTTGGTGATGTTTGTGGTAGAGCGTGACCAAATACCCTTCCTTCCACTGCCTCCATCAAGACACCTCGGATGACTTTATGCGCCGCAAGTGGCATTACCTCTTTCTTATCGATCATAAATACGGGATAAAACTATTTTTATCTGCACTCATTTTCGGGGTAAGTCATTAATAATGTAGCTTCATGTTCGACCACATAACAGAAACTCCAAAAAATGGGACTTAAGTATTTGCCGGCCTTGTTAATACAACGCATGAACCGCGTCGCCGTTAATTCTACTAGACTCTATTGAGCGTAAGCAAAGATGCTGTAGCTTACGATTGCGGAAGGATACATTGTCGCAGCACCGCGCTATCAATGAGCAGACGCATACATAACAATCGTTAATGTGCCGCTGTTATTGTGATGACTGCTGCATGAGGTCTGACTGTTGCGTCAGCGTGTGAAGTGAAGTGAAGTGTGTAAATTGTTGCAGCCGCCATTGCGTAGAGTAGTTCACCGCTTTTCACTGCATTTCGCATTGTTGTTTGCGGCAGTTTGAAATTTCGTCCATTTCAGAACTTTGAGGAAACTACATTGGAATTCTAACTCTGTGTACTTCATGTGACACACTGTTTGTGTCAGCTTTCGCAGGTGCAGATCATGGACAGCTGTCTGCTGCAATTGTGTACAAATTTTCTCAACACTGTTCATGATTCTTCTAGGTCTCTCTGGAGGTGAACAGTAGGAGAAAAGTGAATCCTGTTCCAGGCGACACGCATCTTTTGCTACTATTTTTTATTTTTTTATTTTTTATTTTGCTTCGGCCATGTTGTCATGCTGTGTTTGTTTCCTTCGATGCTGGTACTGCTGCTGCACTGATACGAATTATTTACAGCAGAATGGAAAGAAGCTGTGGCAGCCGACCTCCGAGAAGACTAAATTTGGTTCTGAAGAACTGTAGGAACACGCGAGGCAGTACTGACTGTACGACTTTTTGTAGATGGCAGGTTGAAGAAACTCGGACCTACATTTATAGCATTTCTACACGTAGGACAAAATTTACTGGAATACACGCTTCGAAACTCTGTAGGTAGCAGAAATAAAAGTTTCCACAACTTCTACAGAAACTACACTGCAGTTGTGAGTCGAAGGCGCGAACGAGAAACAGCAGTTGAGAAGGGAGTGGGAAAGGTTTGTAGCTCATCCCCGACGTTCTTTATTATGTAGACTGAGCAAGCAGTGAATAAAACCAAGGAGAAAATTTGGGAATTGAAGTAAAATACGGGAGGAGGTAATAAAAAGATTGAGCTTTGCTAGTGACGTAGTTTAAGTAATTTTGTGAGAGACGGTAAAGAATTCAGAAGAGCCAGTTCAGCAGAATAGATAGTGTCTAAGCTAGAGGGTATAAAAGGAACACCAACGAAGGTAAATCAAGGAGAATGGAATGTAGTCGAATTAAATTGGGCGTTGCCGAGACAAGTAGAAATTGATACTGGAAATAGTACATGAGTTTTTTTATTTGTCGGGAAAAAATAACTAGCGTTCGAAATGGAGAGGGACTGGCAAGAGCAAGGAATACATTTATGAAAAAGTGGAATTTGTTAACATCTTATGCAAATGTGTTACGATTTCTTTTCTGGAGGTATTAATCTGGAGAATAGCCATGTATGAAAGTGAAGAGACTAGAAACTTTTAAAATATGTGGTGCAGAAGAGTGGTGAAGATTAGATGGGTACGTCGAGAACTAATGGGGAGGTACTGAATAGAATTGGGAAGAAAATAACTTTGTGGCACAACTTGACTCAAGAAGGGATCGGTTGACCAGACACATACTCAAGCATCAATGAATCATCAATTTGGTAGTGGAGGGAAGAGAGGAAGGTAAAAATTGTAGAAGAGACCAAGAGATGAATAAAATAAGTAGATTCAGAAGGATGTGCGTTGCGCTAGTTACATATGAGGAAACTTACACAGGACAGACTAGCATATAGAGGTGCATCAAACCAATCTCTGAATTGCAGATGACGTTAAATACAAGTACTTCTATTAGGTAGCAGCTCCATCTGACTGCCAGCCAATGAGCCAGTGAACTACACACATGGACACCCACAGAAATTTATGAAAGAGAGAGTTAATTCTAAAGCTGTTGTTTCGATATGACGTATTCGGCGAGTACTGAGAATGTGTCGTGCCTTAAGATCTTAATCTGACACGAAGTACACCAAACTTTTATTTCGTATTTCTTGAAAGTATATTAAACTGATCGGTAAAAAGTAAGCATATATTGTGTGACAGATACCTTACATCAGTACAAAATATATTATGTTTCTACAAAATATTAATTAAAATTTATACTATCTACAATTCGCTTCTTATGACCTGCCATTTCTTTACTCCTTCAGTTAAATCGTCGTACTCTTATTTTTTTGTAGTTGTATCTCCGATTGGACACTCTGTTTTCTCTTGTTACATTCATTATTTTAGTTTTTTTTACATTGTGTTCCCTGTTTCTATATGGTTTAAGGTCGACGAATTTTTTTCAGGTCATATCCTTTCTTAGACTTGGGGTAAACTTGATAGCAGGCATTTTTATACATAACTTCAAATGGTCCTTGAAATAATTCAAAAAGTTTAGAAACATCGATTTACTTAGATTTGCTATGGGTCCTAGCCAGTACTGAATCTCTTAAATTCATTTACTTACAACATAATCGTGCAGTTCTTTTCTTTTATAGTTTTCGTTTTCTGGTGTCTTCCTAAACTCTTCTTTATTCTATTCCCTGAAGCGCTGTATTTAGTACATGAGTATTTTTTGCTTAAGCAGCCAGTTTCATGCATGCAGCAGTCATACACGCCTTCAGCCCCTTGATTAGATAAGCCTATTTCAACTTTTTACAGGCAAACTGTGACACACTAACAGAAAGTACATCTTCTGAGGCCACTGTTACGAATGTGGATACTCCCTAGTGATGTGAAATTACATCCCCATCCCCATATCCAAGCTATACAACACATTAGGAAATACAGCTAGATAATCTTCACAAAACTTATTTTTATTCATAAACAATATTGTCAGATTCTTAATGAGGACTAAAAACCACAAATATTTGGATATCAATAAAAATAACAAGCAAAAAATACAACTGATTAACATACGTCTAAGTGGAGAAAAGGCCAACAAACTTAATAAAAGTTCTTATTCAGCTGTGATACTATCTAAAACAATTGTTTGCCTACAGACCTTGTCATGTAAATGGACTGAATTCATTACATTCATGCCTTCTATTTTTTTAAAGTTGAACAAAGTGTCTTACGAAAGTATCGTTCTTGGGTTCTTTGGGTAAAGTGGCGAATTGGAGAAATTCGTCAAAACTGGCCTCAAATTGGACAGCAGAGCCGATCTTAAACTAGAGTGCAGTATCGTAAGTCTTAAGATTGCGTGTTCCGCTGTTTTTCTCCCCATGTAGCTCTAGAAGGTCCAAAATTCTGAAGAAGGCATATTCTCCACATCTCTCACCAACTGAAAACGTCTGGTCAATGGTGGCAGAGCAACTGGCTTGTCACAATACGCCAGTCACTACTCTTGATGAACTGCGGTATCGTGTTGAAGCTGCATGGGCAGCTGTACCTGTACACGCAATCCAAACACCGTTTGTCACAAATCGCGCAACCCTTTTATGTATTGCACTGATCTCTCTTCTTGCACTGAAAATCGCATTTCTTTTTCGCGACTGACGCATTTGGGTCCACAGATTAATTATCCATGAACTGTAGAAGTAAATAAAAATGTATCTGCCAGAGCACTTTGCTAATTTATTACTACAAGAGTACAAAATTTACAACGACGTTTTCACCCTACTTTTAAACACACTTGGTCCATCGCTGCACAATATTTTTAATTCGCTTTGGAAAAAAAGCTTTTCGGTTGAGGTGAGCCGACGGCCTCTGAAACTGTCTTTACACTGAGCTGTCAAAAGTCATGGGACAACATTTAATATCGTGTCAGACATTCTCTTCCCCGGCTTGGCCCAGCTTGACATGACATGGACTCAGCAAGCCGTTGGAAGTCCCCTGTAGAAATCCTGAGCCACGTTGCCTCTACTGCCCCTCATAATTGCGAAAGTGTCGCCGGTGCAGTATTTTGTGCGCGAACTGGCCTCTCGATTATATCCCATGAATGTTCCATACCATTCATGTAGGACGGTCTGGGTGGCCAAATCATTCGCTCGAATTGCCCAGAATGTTCTGACATGGCCAGTTGTGGTCAATAAATATTCATCGTTGTTTGGGAACATGAAATTTATGAATGGGTGTAACTAGTCTCCAAGTAGTAGAACATAATATTTCCACGATAATTATCCCAGCAGACGAAATGAATTAAAATTTGTGCTGCGATCGGGTCTCGAACTTGGGTCTTCTTGATTTCTAAGCAGAAATGCTAACAATTACACTACTACAGCACGATGGTCAACAGTCACGAACTACCTAAGCTGAGTGCCCTCCACAACACCATTTTTCGCTTATACATTGTCACTACCGTCAGGGCACTCAGCAGTTTGGGTGCATATATCCTGAGAAGTCAGTACCGAGAACAACCACCTCTGGCCGTAATAACGGCCTTGATACGTCTGGGCATTGAGTCAAACAGAGCTTGGATGACGTGTACAGGTACAGCTGCCCATGCAGCTTCAACACGATACCACAGTTCATCAAGAGTAGTGACTGGCGTATTGTGACGAGCCAGTTGCTCGGCCACCATTGACCAGACGTTTTCAATTAGTGAGAGATCTGCAGAATGTGCTGGCCATGGCAGCAGTCGAACATTTTCTGTATCCAGAAAGGCCCGTACAGGATCTGCAACACGCGGTCGTGCATTATCCTGCTTAAATGTAGGGTTTCGCTGGGATCGAATGAAGAATAGAGCCAAGGGGCGTAACACATCTGAAATGTAACGTCCACTGTTCAAAGCGCCGTCAATGCGAACAAGAGGTGACCGAGACGTGTAACCAATGGCACCCCATACCATCACGCCGGGTGATACGCCACTATGGCGAATACACGCTTTCAATGTGCGTTCACCGCGATGTCGCCAAACACGGATGCGACCATCATGATGCTGTAAACAGAACCTGAATTCATCCGAAAAAAAAGACGTTTAGGTATTTCTGCACTCAGGTTCGTCGTAGAGTACGACATCGCAAGCGCTCCTGTCTGTGATGCAGCGTCAAGGGTAACCGCAGCCACGGTCTCCGAGCTGATAGTCAGTGCTGCTGCAAACGGCGTGGAACTGTTCGTGCAGATGGTTGTCGTCTTGCGAACGCCCCCATCTGTTGACTCAGGGATCGAGACGTGGCTGCACGATCCGTTACAGCCATGCGGATAAGATGCCTGTCATCTCGATTGCTAGTGATACGAGGCCGTTGGGATCCAGCACGGCGGTCCGTACTACCCTCCTGAACCCACCGATTCCATATTCTGCTAACAGTCATTGGATCTCGACCAAAGAGAGCAGCAATGTCACGATACGATAAACAGCAATCGCGACAGCCTACATTCCGACCTTTATAAAAGTCTGAAACGTGATGGTACGCATTTCTCCTCCTTACACGAGGCACCACAACATCTTTTCACCTGGGAACGCCGGTCAACTGCTGTTTGTGTATGAGAAATCGGTTGGAAACTTTCCTCATGTCAGCACGTTGTAGGTGTCTCCACCGGCACCTACTTCGTGTGAATGCTCTGAAAAGCTAATCATTTGCATGTAACATCGTCTTCTTCCTTTGGGTTAAATTTAGCGCCTGTAACACGTCTTTTCGTGGTGTAGCAGTTTTAATGGCCAGTAGTGTATTTATGCATTTGCGGGTACTGAACATAATGTTTTTCTTATATCATATCCTTATCGCCCGCAGTTCTTGGTCTCGCGATAGCGTTTTCGCTTCCCGAGCAGGGGGTCACGGGTTCCATTCCTGGCGGGGTTAGGGATTTTCACCTGCCTTTAGATGACTGGGTGTTGTTGTGTTGTCTTCATAATCATCATTCATCCCTATTATTGTCGGAGGAAGGCAATAGCAAACCACCTCCGCTAGGCCCTTGCCTAGTACGGCGGTGCGGGTCTCCCGCATCGTCCTCTACACTCTGTTTCGGAGTATGAAACTTCATCATCGTCATATCCTTATTGAGTATTACGATCCGGTATTAATTTTGTGCTGTGTTTGATGAGTTAGATGACGAGAAATTTCAGGATTGCAGTGTGTGCCTCTAATATGAAACACCTCAAATTGCAATCCCTACGGAGCTTCTCATCGGATTTGCTTATGCCTCGTAACGATTTAACTCCCTGAAACTAAAAAGGACGATTTGGAATAAAAATGACATTATCAATGCTTTACAGGTCCTGTCAGTAAAAAGACACAACTCCCTAAATGCTGTGAAAGTAATTTATTCTACTAGAACCACTATACCAACGCTTCCTTGTTCGAACTTTCCTTTCGAACGATCAAGTTACTACAAAAATCTGAAAGTAGTGGATTTTATTTAATGATAAGGGAGAGAAACTTGTCAAATATGTGATGCAAACGATGTTCTATGGGATCAGATGAGTTCATATGCAGTTTCGTTAGTGCAGTCATGAGAGAGAAATGGAATCCCATATGCGTTCATTGGTAAAATTACAGGATCAGATTCGACGATTTCACGAACCTTACACGAAAAAATAACATTTCATCGTGGAAACGATGTGCGTATTGAAAGCAGTTGCAGTTGGTCACCAAGTAATTTTTTGTCAGTCTGATGTAAAACAACATAAGGCGTCTTCTGTGACTGCGTCAAAGAAAGTGTTAAGTACTCAATCTCATATGCCGCCACAGAAGTGTTTTGGCTCAACATCTTCCCATTCATTGCGTTCATGCTTATAGGAAGGAATTTAGTTTCCCAAAGGATGCGCTCGATAAACATTCCAATCAGCCGAATGTTAAAATTATTTAGCACGAGTCAGGATTGTCCATCGTGTAAATCAAAGCCCTCGACTGACCGCCGTTCTCCGAGGCAAACGCCGGGTTGGTACTTCAGATACCATCGAGAGGGGTGAAAGGGGGAGTAGAAGGGAAGCAGGTCTTATCATTACTGCTGAGTGTTGAATGAGTCCGGGAGAAACTTTTGTCCCACCACTAATGATTTTCACGAGGAGAAACCTGCTAGGCATTTTAATGAGAGGGGCTCCACGTGGGTGGGTTCAAGAAAATCTATTTACAGACTGCTTTCGCATCTTAATTATGGCGACCAAGCCACGAAAGAAGATGCTCTCCTGCTAATTGTTGATGGCCATAACACTGACTCTCTCTCTCTCTCTCTCTCGCTTTCTCTCTCTCTGTCTCTCTCTCTCCCTCCCTCTCTCTCTCTCTCTCTCTCTCTCTCTCTCACACACACACACACACACACACACACACACACACACACATTGACGTTGCTCGTCCTGCCCATAGCAAATAAAAGACCATAATAAGGTTTCCTCTTATACAAAACATAGGATACAACCCATCTACATCTACATACATACTCCGCAATCCACCATACGGTGCGTGGCGGAGGGTACCTCGTACCACAACTAGCATCTTCTCTCCCTGTTCCACTCCCAAACAGAACGAGGGAAAAATGACTGCCTATATGCCTCTGTACGAGCCCTAATCTCTCTTATCTTATCTTTGTGGTCTTTCCACGAAATATAAGTTGGCTACAGCAAAATTGTACTGCAGTCAGCCTCAAATGCTGGTTCTCTACATTTCCCCAGTAGCGATTCACGAAAAGAACGCCTCCTTTCTTCCAGAGACTCCCACCCGAGTTCCTGAAGCATTTCCGTAACACTTGCGTGATGATCAAACCTACCAGCAACAAATCTAGCAGCCCGCCTCTGAATTGCTTCTATGTCCACCCTCTATCCGACCTGATAGGGATCCCAAATGCTCCAGCAGTACTCAAGAATAGGTCGTATTAGTGTTTTATAAGCGGTCTCCTTTGCAGATGAACCACATCTTCTCAAAATTCTACCAATGAACCGAAGACGACTATCTGCCTTCCCCACAACTGCCATTACATGCCTGTCCCACTTCATATCGCTCTGCAATGTTACGCCCAAATATTTAATCGACGTGACTCTGTCAAGCGCTACACTACTAATGGAATATTCAGACGTTACAGGATTCTTTTTCCTATTCATCTGCATTAATTTACATTTATCTATATGTAGAGTTAGCTGCCATTATTTACACCAATCACAAATCCTGTCCAAGTCATCTTGTATCCTCCTACAGTCACTCAAAGACGACACCTTCCGGTACACCACAGCATCATCAGCAAACAGCCGCACATTGGTAGCCACCCTATCCGAAATATCATTTATGTCGATAGAAAACAACAGCGGACCTACCACACTTCCCTGGGGCACTCCACATGATACTCACACGTCCGATGAACACTCGCCATCGAGGACAACGTACTGGGTTCTATTATTTAAGAAGTCTTCGAGCCACTCACATATTTGGGAACCAATGCCATATGCTCGTACCTTAGTTAGGAGTCTGCAGTGGGGCACCGAGTCAAACGCTTTCCGGAAGTCAAGGAATATGGCATCCGTCTGATACCCTTCATCCAGGGTTCGCAAGATATCATGTGAAAAAAGGGCGAGTTGGTTTCGCAGGAACGATGCTTTCTAAAGCCGTGCTGATACATGGACAGCAACTTTCTCAAGGAAATTCGTTATATTCGAACTGAGAATATGTTCGAGAATCCTGCAACAAACTGATGTTAAGGATATTGGTCTGTAATTTTGAGGATCCGTCCCTCTACCCTTCTTATATACAGGCGACACCTGCGCTTTTTTACAGTCGCTTGGGACTTACGTTGGACAAGAGATTCGCGATAAATGCAAGCTCAGTAAGCAGCCAATGCTGTACTCTCTGTAAAACCGAATTGGAATGCCATCAGGACCTGGAGATTTATTTATTTTCAACCCATTCAGCTGCTTCACAACCCCAGGGATGTCTATCACTATGTTCCCCGTACGGGAATCTGTACGCGACTCAAACGGCGGTATGTTTGTACGATTCTCCTGCGCGAAAGATTTCTCAAATGCTAAATTTAAAATTTCAGCTTTCGTTTTGCTGTCTTCCGTTGCCAGGTCAGACTGATCAGTGAGTGACTGGATGGAAGCCTTCGACCCGCTTACCGATTTTACGTAAGACCAGAATTTCCTTGGGTTTTCAGCAAGATCTTTTGCTAAGGTGTGACGGTGGTAGTGGTTGAATGCTTCGCGCATCGCTCTTTTTACGGCAGCACGAATCTCTACTAACTTTTGCCTGTCCTCATCCTCCCGATCTGTCTTGTACCGCGACTGCAACTGCCTTTGCTTCCTGAGCATTCTCCGAATTGCGCTGTTAAACCACGGTGGGTCTTTTTCGTCCGTAACCCACTTTTTCGGCACATACTTGTCCAATGCGTGATTTACAATGTGTTTAAAATTTGCCCATAATTCTTCCACGTCCATCGAACCGGAAATAAATGAAGTCGATTCATTTACTAAGTGGGATGCTAACAAGTGTTTATCTGCTCTTTCTAGTAAGAATACTTTCCTAGCCTTCTTGACCGACTTTTTAACTTTCGTAACCACAGTCGTAATGACATCATGATCACTAATCCCTGTCTCAACACTGACACCGTCGATGAGGTCTGGTCTGTTCGTCGCTACCAGATCTAAAATATTTCCTTTACGCGTTGGCTGTCGATTTAGCTGCTCAAGACAGTTTTCGGATAATGTGCTCAAAAGTAATTCACACGACGGCTTGTCTGTACCACCTGTAATGAATCCATAGACATCCCAGTCTATACTAGGTAGGTTGAACTCGCCTCCGACTAATATAGCATGATCCGGGTACTTCTGCGATACAGAGTGTAGACTCTCTTTGAATGATTCTAGAACTGTCACGGTGGAACCTGGTGGCCGGTAATAACACCCAACAATTAACTTTATTTTTCCTAGCCCTGTTAAACGTGTCCAGATAACTTCACAATCACACTCTACCCATGAACAAGGTATTTACAGCTCCTTCTAAGTAGTACTAAAATGAAAACATTCAACATTGGATGATCAAATATTCATCAATGGATGCTCTGTAGTGACTGGAAATTACAGAACTGCATTAAAATTGCAACGTCAAGAGTGACAGGATATAAAAATTGTTGGCCGAATGCAGTATGTTAGCAAGAATACATGGTTCAATATTTCGGTGATTTTTAGCAGTTGTCATGTACACAGTATACAAGACTAGTGACTCGGTGTGATTCACGTTAAAGACGTTAACAGCACTATAAGACCTGACAAATGGATATGACGACGACGTGCATACATGTCAAAAGATGTTTAGACTTTGACATGTGATAAAGCACAGTTGTATCACTTGATTAAGGAACGCATAATAGCAAGCGGGGAATAAAAGTTTCACACGCTACTCATCTCCTCCCTCCTCCACCCCCCCCCCCCCCCCGAAGTCTTCTGCTAGTGCAGACAAACCAAAATTCGGTCGTGAAACGGTCCAGCCCTGAATACGTACCACGCTAAGATATAAGACTCGGAAAGGACAAACTGCGTACTGAACACATGAACAAACGAAATACAAACAAACTACAAAGAACAAAACTTGTTTAGCTTGAAGGGGGAAACCAGATGACGCTATGGTTGGCCCGCTAGATGGCGCTGTAATAGTCACAAACATATGGCTCACAGTTTTAGACGAACAGTTGGTAACAGGTAGGTTTTTTAAATTAAAATACAGAAAGTAGGTACGTATGAACATTTTATTTCGGTTGTTCCAATGTGATAGTACATGTACCTTTGTGAACGTATCATTTCTGAGAACGCATGCTGTTACAGCGTGATTACCTGTAAATACCACATTAATGCAATAAATGCTCAAAATGGTGTCATTCAATCTCAGTGCATTTGGCAATGCGTGTAACGACATTCCTCTCAACAGCGAGTAATTCCCCTTCCGTAATGTTGGCACATGCATTGACAATGCGCTGACGCATGTTGTCAGGCGTTGTCGGTGGATCACGATAGCAAATATCCTTCAACATTCCCCACAGAAAGAAATACGGGAACGTCAGATCCGGTGAACGTGCTTCGACGACCAATCAACCTGTCACGAAATATGCTATTCAATACCGCTTCAACCGCACGCGAGCTATGTGCCGGACATCCATCATGTTGGAAGTACATTGCCATTCTGTCATGCAGTGAAACATCTTGTAGTAACATCGGCAAAACGTTACGTAGGAAATCAGCATACATTGCACCATTTAGACTGCCATCGAAGAAAGGGGGCCAATTATCCTTCCTCCCATAATGCCGCACCATACATTAACCCACCAAGGTCGCTGATGTTTCACTTGTCGCAGCCATCGTGGGTTTTCCGTTGCCCAGTAGTGCGTATTATGCCGGTTTACGTTACCGCTGTTGGTGAATGACGCTGTCATCGTCCCGTAATTTCTCTTGTGTCCAGTGCAGAACTGTACACTTCGTTCAAAGTCGTCGCCATGCAATTCCTTGTGCACAGAAATATGGTAGGGTGCAATCGATGTTGATGTAGCATTCTCAACAGCGACGTTTTTGAGATTCCCTATTCTCGCGCAATTTGTCTGCTACTGACGTGCGGATTAGCCGCGACAGCAGCTAAAGCACCTACTTGGGCATCATCATTTGTCGCAGGTCGTGGTTGACGTTTTACATGTGGCTGAACACTTCCTGTTTCCTTAAATAACGTAACTATCCGGCGAACGGTCCGGACACTTGGATGATGTCGTCCACGATACCGAGCAGCATACATATCTCACGCCCGTTGGGCATTCTTATCACAATAGCCATACATCAACACGATATCGACCTTTTCCGCAATTGGTAAACGGTCCAGTTTAACATGGGTATTGTATCACGAAGCAAATGCCATCCGCACTGGCGGAATGCTACGTGATACCACGTATTTATAAGTTTGTGACTATTACAGCGCCATCTATCACAAAGCGGAAAAGTGCTCCAACTAAAAATTCATAGTTCTTTTCGTACTACACGAATGTGTAATAAAAAATGTGGGTTCCTGTTAAAAAAACGCAGTTGATACAATAGCGCCATCTGGTTTCCCCCTTCAAGCTAGACGAGTTTCGTTCCTTGCAGTTTTTTCGTTTGATGTTTATTTCGTGAGATATTTGGTCCAGTCACTATCAATGGACCACCCTGTATGTAATTTTCAAAATTTTTCTTCTTTTCATTCATAGTATTATGATACTAAATTTTAAAATATAAAAATAACAAAATTAATTTTTATAATCATTTATACTTATACTTTATAATCATTTATACTTATGAGTGGAACAGGGAATTGTATCTATGCTTTATAGATCTAGAAAAGGCATATGACCGGGTTCCTAGGAGGAAGTTATTGTCTGTTCTACAAGATTATGGAATAGGAGGCAAACTTTTGCAAGCAATTAAATGTCTTTACATGGATAGTCAGGCAGCAGTTAGAGTTGACGGTAAATTGAGTTCATGGTTCAGAGTAGTTTCAGGGGTAAGACAAGGCTGCAACCCGTCTCCACTGTTGTTCATATTATTCATGGATCATATGTTGAAAACAATAGACTGGCTGGGTGAGATTAAGATATGTGAACACAAAATAAGCAGTCTTGTATATGCGGATGACTTAGTTGTGATGGCAGATTCTATTGAAAGTTTGCAAAGTAATATTTCAGAGCTAGATCAGAAATGTAAAGACTATGGTATGAAGATTAGCATCTCCAAAACGAAAGTAATGTCAGTGGGAAAGAAATATAAACGGATTGAGTGCCAAATAGGAGGAACAAAGTTAGAACAGGTGGACGGTTTCAAGTACTTAGGATGCATATTCTCACAGGATGGCAACATAGTGAAAGAACTGGAAGCGAGGTGTAGCAAAGCTAATGTAGTGAGCGCTCAGCTACGATCTACTCTCTTCTGCAAGAAGGAAGTCAGTACCAAGACTAAGTTATCTGTGCACCGGTCAATCTTTCGACCAACTTTGTTGTATGGGAGCGAAAGCTGGGTGGATTCAGGTTACCTTATCAACAAGGTTGAGGTTACGGATATGAAAGTAGCTAGGATGATTGCAGGTACTAGTAGATGGGAACAATGGCAGGAGGGTGTCCACAATGAGGAAATCAAAGAAAAACTGGGAATGAACTCTATAGATGTAGCAGTCAGGGCGAACAGGCTTAGATGGTGGGGTCATGTTACACGCATGGGAGAAGCAAGGTTACCCAAGAGACTCATGGATTCAGTAGTGGAGGGTAGGAGGAGTCGGGGCAGACCGAGATGAAGGTACCTGGATTCGGTTAAGAGTGATTTTGAAGTAATAGGTTTAACATCAGAAGAGGCATCAATGTTAGCACTGAATAGGGGATCATGGAGGAACTGTATAAGGGGGGCTATGCTCCAGACTGAACGCTGAAAGGCATAATCAGTCTTAAATGATGATGATGATGATGATGATGATTTATACTTAAGTAAATTATATCTGGGATTTTTAAAAAATGGCTGAAAACAGACAAAATAAACAAAGGTATCCTTACTTTAACAACAAAAAGAAATGAATCAATCAAACTCAGAAATACCTCTACTAAATGAATGTTTTGTTGTAAGACGACAGAGAAATGCTCGGAATCAACATTAAGAACACAGAGAGTTTTCCAGAGAAAGAAAAAAGAAACAAATGAATAAGAATTTTCAGCGAGGAGCAGAGGAAACAGTAGAATGATATACTGGAAAAGTTTTAGGAAGAACGAAAAAGAAACACTATCAGAAATTATAAGCAATTGGTGTGTCTGTGATCCATAATTCTTCGGATCCAACACAAGAAAACAGTTGATACTGAAGTTTATTAAGATTGGCAAATTATTTTTAACCTCTTCACACGCAGTCCCACTGTAATAGTTAATTTTTGTGTTTCTTAGTGTTTCTCAAATTTCCACCTACTATCTAGTTGACTCATGGCTGCTACCACTTATAATCAGCAATTACGTACAACTGACTATCCAAAGCGAATTTAGGTACATTCAGTATGTAGTAAATTTAATCGTGGGGAATACCAACGCGAGGGCTACATAAACTGCTAAAAAAAATCTATAATTTAGAGCCTATGAGAGTCTCTTAGGAAACACTGAAGCAACCAGTCTTCAATATTAGACTTCAGTACGGTTTCCCTAACAAGTGAGATCAATACAATACATAAAAGGGTTACACGATATGTGACAAACAGTGTTTGGATGGCGTGTACAGGTACAGCAGCCCATGCAGCTTCAACAGGATACTGCAGTTCATCAAGAGTAGTGACTGGCGTATTGTGACAAGCCAGTTGCTCGGCCACTATTGACCACTCGTTTTCAATTGGTGAGAGATCTGGAGAATATGCTAGCCAGGACAGCAGTCGAACATTTTCTGTATCCAGAAAGGCCCGTACAGGACCTGCAACATGCGGTCGTGCATTATCCTGTTGAAAGGGGTAGAATGAAAGGTATAGCCACGGGTCGTAACACATGTGAAATGTAACGTCCACTGTTCGAAGTGCCGTCCATGCGAACAAGAGGTGACCGAGACGTGTAACCAATGGCACCCCATACCATCACGCCGGGTGATACGCCAGTATGACGATAACGAATACACGCTTCCAATGTGCGTTCACCGCGATGTCGCCAAACACGGATGCAACCATCATGATGCTGTAAACACAACGTGGATTCATTCGAAAAATAACATTTTGCCGTTCGTGCACCCAGGTTCGTAGTCGAGTATACCATCGCAGTCGCTCCTGTCTCTGATGCAGCGTCAAGGGTAACCGCAACCATGGTCTCCGAGCTTCGTGCTGCTGCAAACGTCGTCGAACTGTTCGTGCAGATGATTGTTGTCTTGCAAGCGTCCCCATCTGTTGACTCAGGGATCGAGACGTGGCTGCACGATCCGTTACAGCCATGCGGATAAGATGCCTGTCATCTCGAATGCTAGTGATACGAACCGTTGGGATCCAGCACGGCGTTCTTTATTACCCTCCTGAAACCACCGATTCCATATTCTGCTGTCATTGGATCTCGACCAACGCGAGCAGCAATGTCGCGATACGCTAAACCGCAATCGCGATAGGCTACAATCCGACATTTATCTGAGTCGGAAACGTGATGGTACGCATGTCTCCTCCTTTCACGAGGCATCACAACAACGTTTCACCAGGCAACGCCGGTCAACTGTTGTCTGTGTATGAGAAATCGGTTGGGAACTATCCTCATGTCAGCACGTTGTTGGTGTCGCCACCGGCGCCAACCTTCTGTGAATGCTCTCAAAAGCTAATCATTTGCATATCTCAGCACCTCTTCCTGTCGGTTAAATTTCGCGTCTGTAGCACGTCATCTTCATGGTGTAGCAATGTTAGTGGCCAGTAGTGTACCTTGTAGCGATTTTCGCTAAGTTAAAGTGGACAATGTAGTGAATTTTGTAACGCACGAAAGTAGCTTTGATCGTTAATAGGTGCCGGGTTAGACAACTACAGTCTTCTGTTACGGAACAATACTGATGAGCGAAGACATAATGAGCACCTTAACATCTCTTTGGTCTACCGGTAGAGAAGCAGTACACCTGCCTAATATCGTGTAGGATCCTCGCGTGGACGCAAAAGTGATGCAGCACGACGTTACAAGGAGTTGGCTAATGTCTGAAGTAGTGCTGAAGGGAATGATACCATGAATCCTGCAGGGCTGTCCATAAATCCGTAAGAGTACGAGGGGGTGGAGATCTCTTTTGAACAGCAAGTTACAAAGCACCCCCGATATGCTCAACAATGTTCTTGTCAGGGTAGTTTGGTGGCCAGCGGAAGTGTTTAAACTCAGAAGAGAGTTTCTGGAGCCACTCTGTAGCAATTCTGAAGGTGTGGAGTGTAGCTTTGCCCTGCAGGAATTGCCAAAGTGTGGGGTGTCGCATTGTCCTGCTGGAATTGCCAAAGTCAGTCGGAATGCACAGTGTCTATGAATGGATGCAGGTGATCAGACAGGATGCTTACATACGTGTCTCCTGTCAGGGTCGTATCTAGACGAATCAGGAGAGCTATATCACTCCACCTGCACACGCCTCACACGAGAGCCTCCACCAGCTTGATCAGTCCCCCGCTAACATGCAGGGTCCATAGATTCATCAGGTTGTCTCCATACCCGTACACGGCCATCCACTCGATACAATTTGAAACGAGACTCGTCCGACCAAGCAACATGTTCCAGTCATCAAGAGTCCAATGTCGATGTTGATGGGCCCAGGCGAGGCGTAATGCTTTGTCTGATGCAGACATCAAGGGTACCCGAGTCAGCCTTCGACTCCGAAAGACATCGATGGTGTTTCATTGAATGGTTTGCACGCTGACACTTGTTGACAGCCCAGCATTGACCTCTGCAGCAATTTACAGAAGGGTTGCACTTTCGTCACGCTGAACGATTCTCTTCAGTCGTCGTTGGTCCCGTTCTTGCAGGATATTTCTCCGGCCGCAACAATGTCGGAGGTGTGATATTTTAAAGGATTCCTGATATTCACAGTACACTAGCGAAATGATCGTACGCGAAAATCCCCACTTCATCGCTACCTCAGAGATGCTGTGTCCCACCGCTTGTGCACCGACTATAACACCGCGTTCAAACTCACTTAAATATTGATAACCTGACAATGTAGGAGCAGTAACCGATCTAACAACTGCGCCAGACAGGCGTTATATAGGCGTTGCTGACCGCAGCGCCGTATTCTGCCTGTTTACATATCTCTTAATTTGAATACGCATGCCTATACCAGTTTCTTTGGCGGTTCAGTGTACATGTATGCACACATAGTCCACAGCTGTCATGGATCCTTTAATTAGCACCACATCCAGGTACTCTCAAGGCCAGGTGAATACTACAATACCGCCAGTACTGGACCGCGTCCATAGCACAGTGCATGGTTCGAGCAGCTATTTATCAGGATGATGGCATAACCACACATATCCATCGATTCGATCTTGCAATATTTTCAGTAATCTATGTCGAGTCTCTACTACCTATCCCCACTGCAGTCGTAATTCACGATTTCGTCGTATCAACATGGGAACACATGTCAGACCCATGTGTGCTCAACGGTGTGCTCTGAAACACTTGCGCCATCACCAGCAACTTACTGTGTCTTCACATCTGCCTCAGGGGACAACCTACCCTGTTTCACAGAGCAGACTAGCCTCTTGTCACTTGTTCGTCGTCTCACCGTTCTTCAACCATTATCCATAGGTTCTCATGACAATAGCACACGATCAGCCCAACTGACTTTCTTTCGCAGGTGCCAGGCCATGACAACCTGCCCTTTGTCAAAGTCGCTTATGACGGTGGGTTTCCCTATTCATGGCCCTTATCGTCGTTAGGATGTTACCCCATTCGTTTCTGCTCCTCTTACACATGGTGTAACAGTGTCATGTGACTAGGGCCTCCCGTCAGGTAGACCGTTCGCCGGGTGCAAGTCTTTCGATTTGACGCCACTTCGGTTACTTGCGCGTCGATGGGGATGAAATGGTGATGAGTAGGACAACATAACATCAGTCCGTGAGCGGAGAAAATCTCCGACCCAGCCAGGAATCGAACCCGGGCCCTGAGGGTTGACATTCTGCCACACTGACCACTCGGCTTCCGGGGGCGGATGGTGTAACAGTTATAAGTGCAGATATTTCTATTGTTTGCTGAGGACGGTGTACTGAAAAACTTTACATCAGTACTTCCGTCATTTACAGTGTAATTATTATAGCCACTACAAGACATGTGTTTTTAGGTTCGTTAGTACCTCTATCTGGCAAGAGCAAGCCATTAATGCTTATCTACCCTAGTCAGTGCAGATCGGGTGTTGAAGTATACACATGGACACAAGATGGTTAGCCTATACTGACAGGTGTCATCCACTTACTGGTCCACTACGACTGTGTAGGGAAGATCTATAGAGTCTTGTACCGCAAGGAAGCAAGGGAGAGGATGTTGTTATGTGTGGCTAGTAGCCTCTCTCTACAACGCCAATGCACACGTGAATTAATACAGTTCCGTGTTTATATGAACATTTATTTATCTTGAAGAGAGTTCATGTGTTGTGGTGCAAGCTCATCAGTAATAGCCCTCGTGCAGTCAATGTTGGTAACCTTGCGATCACAATGGACTGTCGTAGCCCGAGACGTGAAATAAACCCGTAATGCAACTAACTGACAGACGCCAAACTTGAAGAGTGAATCAGTGTGGCTCTCCAGTCAGCAGCGGCGGCGTCCTGAAAACTTGCTGTCGAGAGGGCGTTGGCGGCGTGTTGCATGTCGTTGTGTCTCTGGCCTCTCTCATGACTGGCGTGCTGGATCCAGCCCCTACTATCGATCTTCGTGCTTCATCTTTGCTGACTGGTGTGCTGGCGACAGCTTACACCAGCACAAGATCATGTTGTAAATTTTGTGACGTGTTTATGCGAAGGCTGTTAGATGAAGAGAAATCCATCAACACAGTGATGTGGGTACATATTAAGGTACCACATATATCTACTCTTGTACCTGTTACACCCTGTATACGTCCATACCTGTGTCACATGCCTGCAACAGCACTAGGTGACATTCAGTATTGTGGCAGGCAGTAGTCATAATTTTTTGCTTCGTGAGTGTACATATTTTTTGCTTTGACTCTGGAAAGACGCTTTGGAGACGTCTTCAGCGGTGCAACACGTGTGGAACACGATCAACAGGATAACAATGCTGTAAATCAGTGTCCCACCGATAAGATAGTGTGTTTCACGAATTGCTACCTTATTGTCCCAAATGTGAGGTATACATGTGACTCAGATATGGTTCACGTGTTTATTATTATAACTAATATCGATTCAGAATTTTGAACATTGATACATAATATAATTTGATTCTGGATAGACTGTATTGTACGTTGAATTTCTGTAGGGCTAATGGTAGTTCAGCCAACGGCCTTGCCGCACTGGTAACACCGGTTCCCATCAGATCACCGAAGTTAAGTGCTGTTTGGCTGGGCTAGCACTTGGATGGGTGACCATCCAGTCTGCCGAGCACTATTGGCAAGTGGGGTGCACTCAGCCCTAGTGAGGCAAACTGAGGAGCTACTTGATTGAGAAGTAGCGCCTCTGGTCTTGAAATACGGCCAGGAGAGTGGTGTGGTGACCACATGCCCCTCCATGTCCAGTGACGCCTGTGGTCTGAGGATGACACGGCGACCGGTCGGTACCGCTGGGCCTACATAGCCTGTTCGGGAGGAGTTAATGGTAGTTCAGCTCCGTGTTATACAAAGTTCATGCGTTCAGGAGTCATTGTTGTTTTCTTTAAAGCCATTTGTTCTAACTTTCATGGCAGATAAAAGCCCGGAGATCTTAAGACTGCTCAATGTGCAAGCCATTTTTGTTTTCCGAACGACCGATCTAGTGGTCTCAAAACGTCCTGTTAAGAAGGTTTTTATTTGCATATGTGGAATTGGCGGGACATCCGTCATGTTCATAACTCAGTGCCTCCCTTATGTACAGTGGTACGCATTCCCATCAAGTTCAGTAGTGTATCTCTTTGGAACTGTACATCCGCGACACTATTTAGTCCCATCAATGAAACAAGGACCAATGAGGAGGTCCTTGAAAAGTCCACGATTCACGTTGACAAACCAAGAGAGTTGTTTATCCACTTATGACCGCCAGATTGGGATTTTCAGCTACCCTCTAATGCGTTTCCCGAAGCGCCATTTGTCCATGGTTTCACAGTTTCATGCTTCATCTGTTAAGAGTGTCTCAGAATCTTGAATGCAAACGCTACATCACTTCGCAGTTTCCATAGACACTACTAAGAGGACTGTGACTAATTTTGAAGCTGCTGAAGTGAAATGTTTAAAGGATTAAGTGTGCTGAAATGTACTACTTGCAGGTCATTCTTTTGCCAGACCCCACTCACACGTTCAGACTGTCTGCATGCGAAAACTGACCTCAGAAACTATTGCAGGTGTTTTGATACGGTTTCCACTGATAGGCGAACTGATTCATGTGGAAGGTTTTTGCATACTGGGTGATCCAAAGTCTTTGCAATAATCATTATTGTTGGTAAAACACGTCATGGGGAAAAATTTTTGTTAGGAGCAAAATGCTGATGCTTCCAGGCGAGGCTAGGCGTCGTTTGTAATTAGTTATGCCCGTGAGATATAGCGGAACGTAGGCAGTCTCCGGTGTTCTTCATTTGCAGTGTGGATTGCCAATGATCCAATTATATGCTCTGCATGAAAAGGGATAAACGGAGCTTCTAAAATATCTTTCTCCAGTTAGAGACAATAATTCTTAAGGTTTTCTTGTTGTAAATCACTCTGTCAATGTGCTGGGGTATGTAGTGTGTAGTTCAGTAAAATCTCGTTGTCCCAGGGCCAGCGAAGTCAATAAAACGACCCCTATCATCGCAAGGAAGCTTGGATGCACATTTTGGCTTTGATACAAAAGTTCCCTATGACGTGATCTACCATCCCTAAACGTTTAATGCGAAGACTTTGAAACACTGTGTATAATCCGTTACCACAATGACAGGCAAGTTGTCCAGCTGCAGATACTTTGTGCTATCTGTGCGAAGCTGGGGAGGGAAGGGGGCTGTGGTACTGTTTACAAAAAAAAGTTCGTCGTATTTCGAATGCTATGCCGTACACGTGTATACTTCAAATAATTCACCACATTGTTCACTTGGCAACAACCACGCCCAAAAGTGATTTTTTTATGCATTTCTTGTGCCATGTCTTACCTGATTAGATGGGTAGATGACATAACTAATGAGGAGATATTGAATAGAATTGGAGAGAAGAGAAATTTGACTAGAAGAAGGGATCGGTTGGTAGGGCATATTCTGAGGCATCAAGGGATCACCAATTTAGTATTGGAGGGCAGCGTGGAGCGTAAAAGTCGTAGAGGGAGACCAAGAGAGGAATACACTAAACAGATTCAAAACGATGTAGGTTGCAGGAGGTACTGGTAGATGAAGAACCTTACACAGGATAGAGTAGCATGGAGAGCTGCATCCAAACCAGTCTCTGGGCTGAAGACCACAACAACAACAATGTTTTACCTGCTTCACCCTATGTGTAGGTTTATTCCTGCAAATGCAACGGCCAAACTCCTTCCGTGACCATCTCATGGAATGACCATTTTCATAATAACAAGCAAATTCAGACTTTTGGTGAGGCACGACTACAATACTATTTGCAAATAGAGTTGGGTAGAGGGGGAAGATGTTCGTGTGAGGAGTAAGGGATCATAGCGCGCCACATACTTCCCTTGGACACCTAAGGGTGACCTACATGGTACAGTTCTGAATGTTATATGTCTCTACTAATTATCCTGTTGCAGAACGTTTGCCTACATCACGTTACTGTGTGAGGGTGCCACGTAGTTCTGGGAGCATATACAAGTATAAAGGACTTTTGGAAAAAAGTGAAATGAGGTGGCCATTTATTTCCACAGTCGGAGAGCGGTGATTCACCAGCTGAGGACTGCAGTCTGCCAACGGCTGATGGCGCCGCACCGCCCCTCTAATGTTTCCACCGACAGGGTTCGAACCTTCTCTTTAATGTTTCAGAGGACCAGTTGGAGCGTTTGTATCTGATCTGCTGACACTGTCCACAGTGTTGGAGAGCTGCTCAGAAAGGAAGAAGTCGACACGCAGTGGGGTGCGATTCCCTCATCCGCTCGTCGCTTTGTGACTCCTTGCAGGCCAAATTTCCCCAGCTGAAGCACTGCGCACCTTTGAACGCCCAGTTCGTAGCGGACAATATTAGAGACAGGCGATCCCTTAGGAGCGGACAGTGACCAACTGGATGCCGTCTGCCGTAGTGCGAGAAAGCGTGCGCCTCCAGCCGCCTTCGAGTCCCCACTTTGCTCTTTGTCCTTGTGAAGCCAGACACGGCCTCCAGCGGCTGACAGAAAGCACTCCAGCGCCTCTGGGTGGCTCCTCTGATCCTTTATTCTATTACGTTCCAGCGAGATTCCTCTCTCTGATCCGGTGTAGGTAAGGAGGCAAGCCTCGTGAAGAGAATACACCACTCTCTGCAGCGCTCTGGGCTTTGTGTTCGTTTAGAACGTGCTAAGAGAATTAGATGAGAACGTCAGATGATAAAAGTAGCGGGATGAGTTCTGATACTTGGGTAGCAAGGTAAATGATGTCATCAGAAGTGAGGAGATACGAAATACAGACTGGCAATACTTTTCTGAAAAAGATAACTGTCTTAAAATGAATTGTAAATTTAAGTGTTGAAGTGTTTTTTCAAACTTTTTGTCTGCAGTGTAGCCTTATTTGGAAGTGGAACTGGGATGGTAGAGGGTACACACAAGCAGCTAATAAGAGGTTGTGAAATTTGGGCTGCAGGAGTTCGGTGCAAATAAGATGTTGAGATAGGATAACTAATGGTGAGGTACTGAATCATACTGAAAAAAAAGCTTTTGGTATTGCTTGAGCAAAAGAGGAGACAGACTAATGCGACATTTCATTCGGGGTCAGGCAGTAGTTCATTTGATGATAATCAGATGTGTGGGGAATGAAAACTGCAGAAAGAGACCACGGCTTGACTCCAGTAAGGATGTAGGTTGTAGTTAGTTGAGCAGCTTCTTGAACAGGATACTCAGATATGGAGAACTTCATCAAACCGATCTTCATACTGAAGACCACAACAAAACCATATTCATCTTCTTAATATTCTGATGATCCCTCTTTTATGTGTTGCATCTAATTTCAATATAAATGCAGCAAGTAAAACTGAAGGATATGGAAAGAGTCTTTTTAAATTCAACTAAAAATTTTTAACAAATACTCATCTTATTTTGATGGCTAGGAAAGCACGACCCTAAAAAGTAGAGGCAGAGAAGAAAAGAAAAAGGAAAAGTGAAAACATTAATCTGAAAATCACAAAGTGACAATGGTAGAGTAAAGTAACAAGATCAGAAAAAGAAGAGCGATAGAAAATAGGAGGCAGAGGCGAGAGAGAGACAGAGAGAGACAGAGAGAGAGAGAGAGAGAGAGAGAGAGAGAGAGAGGCAGAGAGAGAGGAAGAGAGAAATCAGGGGGATTAAGGAAGAATAGCATACACAGAAACATAGGCTGCATGAGACCAATTGCGACAAAGAGAGGATTGTATGGGATGAGAGACAGTAAAATAAAAGGATAGAAAGACAGATGCAGAGAATGAATCAGCCTGCACCACCACGATAGGATGAGGCAGAAAGTAAGGGAGAAAGTCTCCCTCAGAGTCAGAGGGAATTTTTGAGGCTACCGGAAGAAAGGAGATTGTAAAAAAAGCGAGAGTAAAAAATGTCAGAATGCACCATCAGAGAGCAGGCAAGGGTGATAGATCAATCATTCTCAAGTCTGCTCACATAATATCACCGGAGACCGCCTGTATAGCACAGACATAAGAGTTTACGCTGATAAATGCCACACTTCATCAAACGAAAGCATACTGAGGTGGCGGCAGTTGACGAGGCCTTTAGACGCGAACCCTGCAATACCCAGAAAGACGTCTCTGTTATGTCCATCTGTCCAGGGTAGACAGGCCAGTCACTCGTATGGAATGCCAGTGACTGAGCACTGATGATTGTGTGAAGACTGGATGCTACAAGAACCAAAGAGTTAAAGTACCTATTAGGAATGCTGCACTGAAATTTTCGCCGTCAGTTGGCTACCACAGTGCTCCGTAACTGATCTATGATGTCATGATTATGGCCGGCCATAACTACACTGCACAACAGAATAAAGGAACACATTTTGGAAACCCCATAACTGTCTCCTGCTGCGGCACAGAAGTTTGAAATTAGGCTGTAAAGGTGAAGAACTATGACGACCTTTGGTGTCACCCTCGGGCTCGATGACGTTTCAAACAGAAAGGCGTAATCTCTTGGGAAAACAAGGCCAGAGCTGAAAGTTCATGTGACTGGTAAGGAGGGTTAATCTGCCACCATATTTCACCACAGGTCTGCCCGCTGCCTCTGTGGACGAGTCACACAATGGGAAGGCCGTCAAACGTCGTCTTAACAACATTCCACCCCTTTCTTTTGACGCCTCTGTGAGGGAGGGCAGAACGATGGCATTCAGACTTGATCACATGCTTTTCTTATGGGTGGTCTAGAGAGACGTTTCAGATACACCGCCGCTCAGAATCGACAGGTAAAGGCCTCAGACTTCTCCCGAACAGGCCATGAAGGCCCAAAGGTACCGACCGTCCGCCGTGTCATTCTCAGCCCACATGCGTCACTGGATACGGATATGGAGGGGCACGTGGTCAGCACACCTCTCTCCCAGCCGTATATCAGTTGCCAAGACCGGAGCCGCTACTTCTCAATCAAGTAGCTCCTCAGTTTGCCTCACAAGGGCTGAGTGCATCCCGCTTGCCAACAGCGCTCGGCAGACCGGATGGTCACCCATCGTTCGATACAGTTCCGCACTGTCGCCTGATAAACAAAGTAAGAGCCTACGGAATATCAGACCAGCTGTGTGGCTGGATTCAAGAGTTTTTAGCAAACAGAACACAGCATGTTGTTCTCAACGGAGAGACGTCTACAGACGTTAAAGTAACGTCTGGTGTGCCACAGGGGAGTGTTATGGGACCATTGCTTTTCACAATATATATATAAATGACCTAGTAGATAGTGTCGGAAGTTCCATGCGGCTTTTCGCGGACGATGCTGTAGTATACAGAGAAGTTGCAGCATTAGAAAATTGTAGCGAAATGCAGGAAGATCTGCAGCGGATAGGCACTTGGTGCAGGGAGTGGCAACTAACCCTTAACATAGACAAATGTAATGTATTGAGAATACATAGAAAGAAGGATCCTTTATTGTATGATTATATGATAGCGGAACAAACAATGGTAGCAGTTACTTCTGTAAAATATCTGGGAGTATGCGTGCGGAACGATTTGAAGTGGAATGATCATATAAAATTAATTGTTGGTAAGGCGGGTACCAGGTTGAGATTCATTGGGAGAGTCCTTAGAAAATGTAGTCCATCAACAAAGGAGGTGGCTCACAAAACACTCGTTCGACCTATACTTGAGTATTGCTCATCAGTGTGGGATCCGTACCAGATCGGGTTGACGGAGGAGATAGAGAAGATCCAAAGAAGAGCGGCGCGTTTCGTCACAGGGTTATTTGGTAACCGTGATAGCGTTACGGAGATGTTTAACAAACTCAAGTGGTGGACTCTGCAAGAGAGGCGCTCTGCATCGCGGTGTAGCTTGCTCGCCAGGTTTCGAGAGCGTGCGTTTCTGGATGAGGTATCGAATATATTGCTTCCCCCTACTTATACCTCCCGAGGAGGTCACGAATGTAAAATTAGAGAGATTAGAGCGCGCACGGAGGCTTTCAGACAGTCGTTCTTCCCGCGAACCATACGCGACTGGAACAGGAAAGGGAGGTAATGACAGTGGCACGTAAAGTGCCCTCCGCCACACACCGTTGGGTGGCTTGCGGAGTATAAATGTAGATGTAGATGTAGATCCAAGTGCTAGCCCAGCCCGAGAGAAAGGCACAAATGGTTCCAACCCACGCTCTAAGGACATTGTAGTTCTGCATACCCATAGAATGTGATCGCTCCCCTCTGGAATTAAGCACGACCGCCATTTTTGCTCTCGTGTGTTGGTTGGAACCAGTAGCGATGGTCGAAACCATTCCATGAAATTTAAAAGCGATCCGAAGCAGGAAGAGGTGATTATGCAGGAAGAGGTGCATATTCAGCCCTCTTGGTTTGCCACCCTCCTGTGGCATGATTACAGAGGTATGCATGGCTGACACATGCGTGAATACCATGACAAGTCATGTGAAGCTGTCACACGACTTTCAAGAAATATACTTTTTTTCAGGGTTCTTCGTAGGTATACCATAGCCGTAGATTTCTCTGTATAGCATTTAAATAGATCTGCAGAATTTTGCGAAGGAAACAATAATACTTGGTAAAATTTCAGTCTTGTAAAGAAATTAACTGCCAGATTTGTGAAAGAAAAAATAATAATCACAGTTCAGAATACCTCTGCAAGAGTTATATGGAAACCCCTAATGACATTTTTTCGTGCTGATAAAAGTCTGAGGTAACTGCAATAATGAGGGACCCACTGCCACAGTCATGTGAAACTGGCACCCGAATTTCAAGAAACATTTTTTACAGTGTTCCTGGCAGGTCTGGTATAGTTCTAGAGTGCTCTGTACTAAATTTGAATATTTCTGCAGAATTCGGAGAAGAAAACACTAGTAATCGGAAAAATTGTAATGTAAAATAAAATTATATGCCAGTTTGCGAAAATAAAATTTTGATCTCAATTCTGAATAGCTCCCCAAGAGCTTAATGACATTTTTGTGCAAATTATGGTTTATGAGGTAACTGCAGTAATGCGGAACCCATTTTCACTACAGAAAATACATGAATTCGCACTAGAGTTTTTATGACAGTTATGATCACAGTTCTGGGTAGCAACCCAGGAGTTTTATCGAAAAACCTGGTGTAATTTCTTGTGAGGGTAATCGTTTATAATTGCAATAACGTGGGATCCACTTCACTAGCATATAGATTTTCGTTTTGAGGCTGAGCTTCGCTGCCATAGATATGGTAAATGGATGTGGGTACAAGCTATGTATCCAATGGCTGACAAACCCAGCAATCTACCTGCAGTTACTATTTTTTGTCTAATTATTGTGCTGTATTACAACAAATTTAATTCAACTTCATATTGTTTCCTACAATTAAGCACCAGATTTGAAGATAGGACTCTCTATAATGTGCTTTCAGGAACATCTGTTACACTGTTCGGTGCATACTAGGATATTCCAACATTTAGCGAGACACATTCAGAATTGTGATTATTATTATTATTATTATTATTCTGCAGATTTAGCAATTAATTTTTCTACAAGATTAAATGAAATTTTTCCAATTATTATTCTTTTCTTTGCAAAATTCTGACGAACTCTTTAAATTTTGTACACAGAACTTTAGAACCATGGCATACCTGTGAAGAACTCTGGAATAACATATATTTCTGGGAACTCAGGTGGCAACTTTACCAGACTCATGGTGATGGGTCCCACTAAGGTTCAAAATGGCTCTGAGCACTATGGGACTTAACATCTTAGGTCATCAGTCCCCTAGAACTTAGAACTACTTAAACCTAACTAACCAAAGACATCACACACATCCATGCCCGAGGCAGGATTCGAACCTGCGACCATAGCAGTCACGCAGTTCCGGACAGAGCGCCTAGAACCACGAGACCTCCCACTAAGGCCCCGCATGGAAATGCTCTCAGTGGCACACGCCCACATTTACTGAGAATTTTTAAAAACGTGCCATTGAAAAGACAACCTGTAAAGTAGCCATAATTACCTGCAGTCAGGCAACTAGCATCAGAGGGTTGCCAGTGTAGATCAAAGTGGGCATCGGCACACATTGTGGGTTTCCTGCATCAGGGGCAAGTACACATTCAGGGGCAAAGCTATTGTCCTCTTTTGATTGACAGGTCCTTAACCTATCGTTCTGCTAAGAGGATTGCCGGCCATGGTGGCCGAGCAGTTCCAGGCGCTTCTGTCCGGAATTGCGCGACTCCTACGGTCGCAAGTTCGAATCCTGCCTCAGGCATGGATGTGTGTGATGTCCTTAGGTTAGTTACATTTAAGTAGTTCTAAGTTCTAGGGGACTGATGACCTCAGATGTTAAGACCCATAGTGCTCAGAGCCATTTGTACCATTTTATTTGCTAAGAGGATTATCCCCAGGGGATCTTAATCCTCTTAGCAAAACTATAGGTTAAGGACCTGTCAATTAAAGGGGAACAATAGGTTTTCCCCTCAATGTATACTTGCCCCTGATGTAGGCAACCCGCAATGTGCGCTGATGCCCTGTTTGTCCTACTACTAGTGTCAGTTGGTAGCCTGCCTGCAGGAGCTGAGGACCACTTCACAGGTTATTTCTGCAAAGGCCGATTTTTAAAAGTCTCATTAAACATGTCTGGGTGCCAGCAAGGATGTTGCCAAACTGGGGGTCTTAGAGGGACCCTTTGCTGTTGTATTCACACATACATCAATGATGCACTGCCACCCGTGATCACACCACAGGAAGGTGCAGGACAGGACAGCTGAAAATGCGTCAGCAACCTTTTCTGCTTCGGATGACGTTCAAATTTCGTCGAATGATTATAAACAGTCCCTAGTGTTCCAACTTGCACATGAGAAAAAAAATTGCTGTTGCGCTGCACTTCAAATGGATGTGACCACGCAGAGTGGGGATGTGACCCTCACATTGCCCTCTGTGAAGGGTTGAAACGTCCAGGGGCATCAGCAGTGTCAAAGGTTGTGAAGAATGTCTTTCTGTTGCTCATGGTAATGGGAACTGTCGTTTTTGATTATGAAATGTGTGGGAACCAACGTCCCAAGGAAACGGATGGTTTCATTGACGCACTTCACGCCACCCCCTGAGGCCTTTTACTGTCGGTTCTGAGCGGTAGTGTGACTGAAATGTTTTCCGCGCCTACCCATAAGAAAACTGCACGATTTCAAAGCTGGACATCATTGTTCTGTCGCAGGGACGTCAAAAGAAGAGGTGAATTGGGGCAGAAGGGGATGTCACGAACTTCCCATCCTGTGATACGTCCATGGTGGTACGGGGCGGAATTTGGTGCCAGTATGATAACACTAACCCACCTTAACGTCACATGATCTTCTGAGCCCTCGCCTTTTCTTTCGGCTGTGTCGACACCTCCCTGTTATGGAGGAAGGCACCTTTTAGCCAAATTGCTAACTTCGGCGTCGCAGTGGAAGACAATTACATGGTCTCGAAAAAAACGCCCTTTAATTCTGCTATGCATTGTACATTTAAGTCAGGGCTTCACAACATACGTGCTCGCAGAGCAAGCTGTGAGCAGCAAGGCGCGAGCATGGAGCAGCGCGAGCACGCTACCCCCACTACCGGACCAGAACGGAGAGTGGGGAAAGTCACATGGGGCACCCAACAGCTACCGCCAGTCAATGTAAATCCGCGGCCACCTGCAGGTGTATCACTCACGAATTATTACTGTGACAAATGAAACAAATAAAGGAGAATGCACACATGCCACATAACTTTATTAGCTTAGTGTATGCCTCTACATTCGCATTAATTTGTGAACTGTTACACAATAAAAGGTGTCACTGAAGTGTGGGATTCTCGGTTATCTTGTGCTTTTTGCCCTTTACAATTGCGTCTATGTTCGGAATAATTGTTCTTGTGCATTTTAGGCGCAGCGTGCAGTTTAAATTTCGATCAGACAATGCGTTTCTCAGGCGCGTCTTGTTACATTTCATTGCAGAGAACAGTTGTTCACAAACATACGTGGAACCGAACATTGATATTATTGTAGCCACCAGTTTGTGCAAACGAGGAAATCTATCCTGAGGGACGTGTCTGTAGAATTCCAAAATGTTTTTCTTGTTCTGAAATTTGTCCCTGTATTCTCTGTCACACTGCAGGTCAATAATTTCTTGCTGCAGCTCAGGACGAATCTTTTAAATATTCGCTGAATATGGAGAGAACAGATTAGAATCACTGTCTAGCGCTGTCAGATCTTGAAAGCGCTGATCAACTAAACTATGTCAATAACGGTCACAGTCTTTGCGAACATCTTGCACGGATGATAATTTAGGAAAATGAGCTAGGTTTCCTGTTTCCAGCTGACTCACCCAAAGTGTCAATTTCATTTTAAAAGCTCGTATTCGATCTATGAAATGAGTAATTAGCAGATCTTTACCTTGTAGTGAAATGTTCAAAGCATTCAGATGGCTAGTTAAATCTGCTAAGAACGCGAGATCACATTCAAACGTGCGCGCGCATTTCCCCTCCCTCCCCTCTCCTCCATCCCTACTCCGCGACCTTGCACCTGCTCGCGAGCACGTGCCTGAGCAGACGCGAGTACTCGCGCTCAAAACCGGCCAGTTGTTAAGTCTTGGTTTAAGTCCATAAATAGTGGAGGTTATTTAAAAAAAATACTTTAACAGAAAATCTTAGGACCTGATAAAAGTCTTTGACGTAGTTCAAAAGCCTGAGACCATGTTTAGGAACCATGATGACAGTTGTTCTAACAAACAAAAGGACCATATGAAGCCAGGCGGTGTTCTTCATTTAGGATCTCCTACGGGAGAAGATTGAGGGAGAAAAATTAGGATGACGTGCCCTTGTGAAGGGAACAGATGAGAACAGGATCCAGAGGAAGTTTTCTTCCATTTGTTGTAATTCGAAAGTAAAAAAACTGATGTGTCAGCAGAGATGACCTCAAGCTGTTTTAGTAGGCATTAGTGATAACTCTGCCAACAGCACCCCACATAGGGCATATAAGATGAGGTGGGTACCGCCGGTGGTGAGAGCTTAGGTTCTTCGCAGGAGATAGGACCATCCTCGAAACTGACTTAACTGATTTAGGGAAACCACAGAAAAACTATATCTAGCTTGATGGGTGACAATTCGAAGTTCTGTCCTCTCAAATGAAAGTCCAGTGTCCTCACCGATGCGCCATCTGGCTTGTTGGCGTGTATATAGTGTAGGGAAAGACTGGAGATCGACCCTAGTTCTGGTTTACAGTGGGACAGGGAAGAAGAACTGGACTACAGGGAGGTTTTGCGTGTGCCGTGGAATAGAGAGGTGTTTCAAAGGCGTGTCGTTGTTATGCGTTTGTAATGTTGCATCGGTGGTACTGGTGGGTTAGGAAAATAATTTTTTCATCTGCACCGACTTCCTGAGTGTCTCTATTCATCAGCTTAGGAGATGATTCAGACGCATGAGGACACCCTAACGCATCTGCATGGCCAAGGAAACAAAGCTGCCATCATCTGGGTACCAGGGCACGTCGGAATCAAAGATAACAGGGAAGCTGACTCGTCAGTCAAGGAAAGTGGCCAGGGACACACACAGCATAATGACACAATGCGAACCGTTTCCTCGCATCTGATCCAGAAAGTCGTAACTGTTGGGACAGAGTGGCTGGAAGTAGCGCCATATGAGCTGCTCTCTGTGAAACCAGCTGTCTGGCTGTGGCGTCGCTCCTTCCAGTCACGGAGGCGGAGTGAAGCGGCAGTCGTCCTCTGGCGAGGGGACCCACCATTTTGCAGAGCTTGTGGAGTGTGCAGTTCGATACGCCACCTTTTAACTGAATACAAGGGGCGTTTGAAAAGTCCGTGCAAAAATAAAGACAACTTACATATTTGGGGTAAACCTTTTTCTTGTTTTTCGACACAGTCTCGTTTTAAACTTACACACTTCGTCCAATGCTGTTCTAATTTCTTGATCCCTTCCAAATAACAGGAATTGTCCAAGTCTGCAAAATAGCTATTACTTGCTGCAATCACCTCCTTGTTTGAATAAAATCTTTATCCCACCACCCATTTCTTCAAATGGGGGAAAAAATAGTAGTCCGAGGGAGGCAAGACTGGAGAATAGGGGGGGATGTGAAACGAGTTGGAATCCTATTTCCATTAACTTTGCGACCACAACTGCTGACGTGTATGGTGGTGCATTGTCGTGATGGAAAAGGACATTTTTGTGGGCCAATCGCCGGCGTTTTTCTTGCAGCTCGGTTTCCCAACAGTCCAATAACGATGAATAATATGCACCTGTAATAGTTTTACCCTCTTCCAGATAGTCGATAAATATTATCCCTTTTGAATCCATTAAGACAGTCGCCGTAACCTTTCCAGCCGAAGGTATGGTCTTCGCCTTTTTTGATGCATATTCTCCCTTGGTAAACTACTGTTTAGATTGGTCTCAGGAGTATATTAATGTAGCCATGTTTCATCCACAGTGACGAAATAACGCTTAAAGTCCTGCGGATTCTTCCTGAACAGCTGCAAACCATCCTTACAACACTTCACACGATTCCGTTTTTGGTCAAGCGTGAGCAATCACGGAACCCATCTTGCTGATAGCTTTCTCATTTCCAGATGTTTATGCAAAATATTATGTACCCATTCATTCGAGATGCCCATAGCACTAGCAATCTCACGCACCTTAACTCTTCTGTCATCCATCACCATACCGTGGATTTTATCAATGATTTCTGGAGTCGTAACCTCCACAGGGCGTCCAGAACGTTCAGCATCACTTGTGCCCATATGCCCACTCCGAAAATTTAGAAACCACTTATAAACTGTTCTAATCGAAGGAGCAGAGTAACTGTAATGTTTATCAAGCTTCTCTTTAGTCTCCTAAGGCGTTTTGCCTTTCATAAAATAATGTATACTAACCACACAACATTCTTTTTCGTCCATTTCTTGACAATCACTCGACTTCCTCGATTCACACGAATGCCAAACACAAAGAAATAGACCAGGATGGCTGAAACTTGGTGTGCATTCATTCCAAAGATGCTACTAACTAAACATGACCTCGACACGCGCCGGTGGTGCCATCTCTCGGACTTTGCGCGGACTTTTCAAACGCCCCTCGTATGTTCCACATTCTTTCGAGGGAGTAACAGAAAATTGAAGTTAACACCAGCGCGCTACTTGGTCTGAAGGCGAGACGAATGTAGAACGCATAGTAAAATTTGTTAATTTTCCATCAGTTTTACTGCGGCACGGAGTGGCTGGTGCATCTACACTTTCAGAAAACAGAAACGACACACAACGAAGGAATTATCCGAATGAGACGGAAATCGGTAAATGTGAAGTACATGTGCAGACAAACAAATTTTAACAATGTCAGAGAAAATGGATGATTTATTCACGAGACGGGGCTACACAAATTGAGAAAATCAGTAATGCGTAGGTCCACCTCAGGGCCTTATGCAGGCAGTTATTCGGTTTGGCATTCACTGATAGAGTTCTTGGGTGTACTCACGAGGCATATCATGGTAAATTCAGTCCAACTGATGGGTTAAATCGTCAAAATCCCAAGACAGTGGAAGGGCCCTGCCCATTATGCACCAAACGTTCTCGGTTGGGGTGAGATCTGGCTATGTTGTCGGCCGAGGTAATCTTTCCGGGTTGTGTGGCCTTGGTCCATAGAGCTCTTCATTCCCTGACGTTTCGTCCATGGCTATGTTGGACATCTTCGGAGGTGCTCTTGGTTGTGCTGAGTCTGGCCGACTGACGAGTCATACTTTTTTTTTTTTCTTTCTTGTAATTTCATTCCCCTGCCCCATATGGGCAGGGGAGGGCTGTCAGCGGCACAATCCGCCGCTCTTCAGCTGAGAGACACTACAACTAAAACAAGAATAAAATGATACATACATAAGTGGATAAAAAAGGGGAACATAAAACAGAGTAAGGGGAGAAAATGGAGGTAAAAAGACATGGACATGTAGACGTTCATGGGGGACAGTTAAAAAAAGTCACAAGAAAGTTAAAAAACACAGTTGGCGATTCTGGAAACACAGAGAAGACACTGAATGTGCATGCACAGGTTAAAAGTTGGCCACAGTATTAAAAACACTCCGAAACAAACGAGTCGTACATGGAAGAGCGGCCTAAATACTGTGGAAAGTGGGCGTGGTCTGGATTCCACGTGGCAGCAGAGATAAACCTTGCCAAAGAAAAAAATTTTTAATTATCGATTGTAGTACGTCAAAGACAAAAACTTTTCATCAACTCTGCAGCGCGACAGTCCATATATATTGCTGAGTTTCATGGTTTCTTCTTTTCTGTTAAAATTATCCCCATGTTTATATATTTCGATGGCTTCTCTGTATAGCCGTGGATAATAGTTCGCCATAGTACACAAAACTTTAGTTTCCGAAAATTTCAATACGTGATCACCTGACTGAAGAGTATGTTCCGCCACGGCTGATTTGTCTGTTTTCCCTATTCGGCAAAGACTTTTATGTTCCTTCAACAGTGTATTCACGCTTCTCTTTGTAGTTCCAATGTAGACCTTGCTACACATACACGGAATATTATATACACCACTTGCAGACAGAGGGGGACGTTTATCCTTTACGGAACGAAGTGCTTGGCCTATTTTCTTAGTTGGCCTGAAAATCGGTCTAACGTCATGTTTCCTTAGAATCTTGCCGATTTGATCCGTTACTTTTTTTGTTGAAGGGTAGAGAAACCGTGTTCTTCCATCGCTGTGGCCTGTCGTTGTCCTTTGGCCACCTGTTATTCGGTCGCAAAACTCTATTTATTTCCTTACTAGAGTACCTATTCTTCTCAAAAGCCAGCTTTAGACGTTTTAACTCGGCATCCAGGTGTTCTGGCGTACATATCCCTTTAGCTCTGTCCACTAGACTTTTAATTACACCTCTTTTCTGTTGTGGATGACGAGTGGAATCCTTATGTAAGTATCTGTCGGTATGTGTAACCTTCCGAAAGACTTCATGTTTCAAGCTGCCATCAGCCTGTCTCATGACGAAGACATCCAACGAGGATATTGCATTGTCTTTCTCCATTTCCACGGTAAACTGGATTTTTTGATTTATACTATTTAAATAACAAAAGATTTCCTCTAAAGCTTTTTTGCCATGTGACCAAACAACAAACGTATCATACACGTATCGATGCCATCGACATGGTTTCTTACTCGCTTTTTCCAGAGCTAAATGTTCGAATTTTTCCATGTAAAAATTGGCGATCGTAGGACTCAATGTGTTACCCATGGCCACACCGTCAACCTGCTCATAAAACTCATCTTCGCACTGGAAATGACTAGAGGTAAGGCAGTATCTCAAAAGAGCAGTCAAATCCGCTGGGAAAACATCCGCTATGTAAACCATAACTTCAGTGATATATGGACTGTGGCGCTACAGAATCGATGAGAAGTTTTTATCTTTGACGTACTATGATCGATAGTAGAAAGGCCGGTCGGGCGGTTGTAGGCGCTACAGTCTGGAACCGCGCGACCGCTACGGTCGCAGGTTCGAATCCTGCCTCGCGCATGGATGTGTGTTATGTCCTTAGGTTAGTTAGGTTTAAGTAGTTCTCAGTTCTAGGGGACTCATGACCTTAGAAGTCAAGTCCCATAGTGCTCGGAGCCATTTTTTTTTATAGTTGAAAAATTTTATCTTTGACAAGGTTTATCTCTGCTATCACGTGAAATCCAGACCACGCCCACTTTCCACGGTATTTATTTATTTATGCATTTATTTTACCTGGCAAGATTAGGGCCTTCAGGCCCTCTCTTACACCTAACCAGGCATACTCAGATTCAACAAATTTCAGTTTCTACAGAACATTAAGGACATATAACATGTTATACAGTATTAATGTTAAAGAAAAAAAATAGAGATTATAAAAGTAGTACAATGATAATTATAACAATCAAAAAATAATTATAACAATCAAGAATAATAATAATAATAATGACTATGTATATGAAAGTAAACATATTTTACTTTTATGAATGTCAGTCCTATTGCTAGTTGGGAATTTTCTCGTTATATTCTTGCAGCTCGTGAGTTATACTCATCAAGCAGAGACATAAGACGATAGAATGGGGTGAAAGAGATATAGAAGTGGTAGACAGGTTAGAGGAAGAGAAATAGAATGGTAAAATTCGAAGCTATGATGGAGAGGTGAAAGAAAAAGATGAGAGGGGCACAACAATGGTGGCTATACCGACCCTAATATGTAAGTCTTGAGCTCGCTCTTGAATGTTGAGTGGTTCTGGATAAGACGCAGATCACAGGGGAGCGCGTTCCATAGTCGTATGGCTGAGATGGAGAATGACACGGAGAAAGATTTTGTGTTATGTAAAGGTACAGCCAAGATGCTAGACGTATCCGATCTGGTATTGCGGTTGTGGAATGATGATAGGTGTATTTAGGCCGTTCTTCGACGTCCGACTCGTCAGTCGGCAAGACTCAGCAAACCAGGAGCACCTCCGAAGATGTCCAACGCAGCCTTAGAGGAACCGTCAGGGGTTGAAGTGTTCCATGGATCATGGCCATACAACCCGGAAAAATTCTCAGCGGCTGAAACATCCGGTCGTGAAAGTCTTCATTGTACGGCCGAGGTAATGTTTGGCAGGCACGAAGACAAGCAGTAGGAACTCTGGCCGTGTGTGTGATGACGTCGTCTTGCTGATGGATAAGCCATGATGGGCAGCGAAACGAGGCGTAGAATTTCGCCGACGTATCGTGTGCTTAAGGGTGCCGCTATGAAACTAAATAGCCCGCCAGACCATCAGTCTTGGTTGTCGGGCCGTATGGCGAGCGAGAGTCATTCTGCTATCCCACCGATGTGCAGTCACGCTAGTCATCTGGGCTCAGATCGAAGCGGAGCTCATCACTGAAGACAGTTCCACTCCAGGCAATGAGGTTCCAGGAGGGAGTCGGCGCAAGAGGGCGCAATGAGTGCATCCCCCTTTCAGAGAGCTTCATATTAATGATCCTTGTCACCACTGAAGCAACAGCGGCACGTCGGATCGACAATAGTGATGAATCTGACAGTTTCTCGGTCCTCCCGTTCTGCCGTCTCTCTAGGTCGACTGCTTAATTCCTGACACTGTGCTCGTCCATGGTTTACCCATCCCTGCGAAAATCGCCGAATACTGGTATCGCTCCTGTTCAAATCTCAGGCGACTCGCCGATTATTCCAACCGGCTTTTTTGAGCACAACTACACGTCCTTTCCCAAACGCTGAACATCTGCGTATATAGAATGAGATTTTCACTCTGCAGCGGAGTGTGCACTGATATGAAACTTCCTGGCAGGTTAAGATTGTGTGCCGGACCGAGACTCGAACTCGGGACCTTTGCCTTTCGCGGGCAAGTGCTCTACCATCTGAGCTACCCAAACACGACTCACGCCCGGCACTCACAGGTTTACTTCTGCCAGTACCTCGTCTCCTACCTTCCAAACTTTCTCATATCAGCGCACACTCCGCTGCAGAGTGAAATTCGCATTCTGGAAACATCCCTCAGGCTGTGGCTAAGCCATGTTTCCGCTTTATCCTTTATTTCAAGAGTGCAAGTTCTGCAAGGTTCGCAGGAGAGCTTCTGTGAAGTTTGGAAGGTAGGAGACGAGGTACTGGCAGAAGTAAAGCTGTGAGGACGGGGGCGTGAGTCGTGCTTGGGTAGCTCAGATGGTAGAGCACTCGCCCGCGAAAGGCAAAGATCCAGAGTTCGAGTCTCGGTCCAGCACACAGTTTCAATCTGCCAGGAAGTTCCATCTGCGTATATTATTGATGCACCTGTTTGCCACGCATAGTTACTGTCCAACTGAGTAGAAAGAAATTCGCAAAGGTCTCATGCCTCGGTATCGACTTGTCCCCCCCTTACCATCCTTGCCAAACTCGCGCTGAAACTGCGCTGCAGCGTCATACATTCATACACCAGCCGCCAAAATTTACAGTTTTGCGTTTTCCGTCGATAGCTGTATGAGTATCAGCTTACGACCAACCTGCATAACTACGTCGTGATGCATCGGTTTCTCTTCATTCTTAGGGTGTGTAGCAAATATCCGGACGTGGGAGAATGCGGGATCCTCACAACTTGTTCTGTTTCATGTCTCTCACACTGGTCATTAGATTATACGAGGGTGAGTCAAATGAAAACTTTAAATATTTTTTAAAAATATTATTTATTGTGCAGAAGTGGTACAAAGCTGTATCACCTTTCAACATAATCTCCCCCACGCTCAATGCAAGTCCTCCAGCGCTTACAAAGTGCATAAATTCCTTTAGAAAATAATTCTTTTGGTAGTCCGCGCAACCACTCATGCACCGCGTGGCCTACCTCTTCATCATAACGGAACTTCTTTCCTCCCACTGCGTCTTTGAGTGGTCCAAACATATGGAAATCACTTGTGGCAAGGTCTGGTGAGTACGGTGGATGAGGAAGACACTCAAAATGCAGGTCTGTGATTGTTGCAACTGTTGTATGGGCAGTGTGGGGCCTTGAATTATCATGTTGCAAAAGGACACCTGCTGACAGCAACCCACGTCGCTTTGATTTGATTGCAGGCCGCAGATGATTTTTTAGGAGATCCGTGTATGATGCACTGGTGACAGTGGTCCCTCTAGGCATGTAATGCTCCAAAATGATGCTTTTTTTCGTCCCAAAAGAGAGTAAGCATAACCTTCCCTGCTGATGGTTCTGTTCGAAACTTCTTTGGTTTTGGTAATGAGGAATGTCGCCATTCCTTGCTCGCTCTCTTCGTTTCAGGTTGGTGGAAGTGAACCCAAGTTTCGTCCCCAGTAATGATTCTTGCAAGGAAGTCATCATCTTCTCGTTAAAAGCGCCGAAGAACTTCTTCACAAGCATCACCACGTCGTTCTCTCATTTCAGGAGTCAGCTGCCGTGGCACCCATCTTGCAAACACTTTTTGAAACTGGAGCACATCATGCACAATGCGGTGTGCTGACCCATGACTAATCTGTAAACATGCTGCAATGTCATTCAGTGTCATTCGGCGGTTTTCCATCACTATGGCTTCAACTGCTGCACCGTTCTGTGGAGTCACAACTCGTTGTGCCTGGCCTGGACGTGGAGCATCTTCCACTGAAGTCACACCATTTGCGAACTTCCTACTCCATTCGTAGACTTGCTGCTGTGACAAACATGCATCACCGTACTGAACCTTCATTCGCAGATGGATTTCAATAGGTTTCACACCTTCACTACGCAAAAACCGAATAACAGAACGCTGTTCTACACTGGTGCAAGTCGCAAGTGGGGCGGCAATATTTATACTGATACCGCTACGGTATGTGTGCATCTGCACTATGCTGCCACCTACAGGCTATTCTGCACGCTGTTTGTAGCACGCTTACCAACTTACAGAACAACGGCGCGAAATTTCGATTTGTTATTACAAATTTAAGGTTATCATTTGACTCACCCTCATATAAATGTACAAGGTGTTTGTCACCCGCCAAGACATAAAAATAACTGATGAGTCACTGCTGCATCTCCTAGATTACGAAATGAACACACAAAATAAATAATGCCTATAAGCCAATAATTCGTACTAAGAGGGTCACTCCAAAAGAAATGCACACTATTTTTTTTAAATCCATCTTTTATTCTAAATGTGTGAAAGTTCGACAGTGTGTAGATACATCCTTTAGGAACAATATTTTCATTTCTCCACATAATTTCCATCCCTCTCAACTGCATTACGCCATCTTGGAGCCAGCGCCTGTATACCCGCAGGGTAAAATTCTGGACCATCCTATTGGAGCCACTGTTTGGCAGCGTGCACAAGGGAGTCATCATCTTCAAACCTTGTTCCACGAAGAGAGTCTTTCAGTTTCCCAAAGAGATGATAGTCACATGGAGCCAGGTCAGGACTGTAAGGCGGGTGTTTCAATGTTGTCCATCCGAGTTTTGTGATCGCTTCCGTGGTTTTTTGACTGATATGTGGCCGTGCATTGTCGTGCAACAGCAAAACATCCTGCCTTTGCCGATGTGGTCCAACACGACTCAGTCGAGCTTGAAGTTTCTTCAGTGTCGTCACATATGCATCAGAATTTATGGTGGTTCCACTTGGCATGATGTCCACAAGCAAGAGTCCTTCCGAATCGAAAAACACCGTAGCCATAACTTTTCCAGCAGAAGGTGTGGTTTTGAATTTTTTTCTTGGGTGAATTTGCATGATGCCACTCCACTGATTGCCTCTTCGTCTCTGGTGAAAAGTGATGGAGCCATGTTTCACCACCTGTCACAACTCTTCTAAAGAAATTCATCTCCACCATTACCGTACTGTTCCATAAGTTCGCTGCATACCGTTTTTCTTGTTTCTCTGTGAGCCATTGTCAACATCCTGGGAACCCACCTGGCATAAACCTTTTTTAACGCCAACACTTTCAGTATTCTGCAAACACTTCCTCCCCTATCCCAATGTAGCGTGACAATTCATTCACTTTGGTGCGTCTGTCAGCAGTCACCAATTCGTTAACTGTCTGCACATTGTCTGGAGTGTGTGCAGTACGAGGCCTGCCGCTGCGAGGGCAATCCTCAATACTGACGTGCCCGCTTTCATCACGTAACCTGCTTGCCCACCGACTAGCTGTACTGCGATCGACAGCAGCATATCCATACAACTTTTTCAACCTCTTGTGGATGTTTCCCACTGTCTCGTTTTCACAGCACGGGAATTCTATGACAGCACGTTGCTTCTGACGAACGTCAAGTGTAGCAGCCATCTTGAAGACATTTTGTGATGGCGCCACTCATGGGAACAGGTTTAACTAAGTTTGGAAACAAGCGGGAAGGATGTATCTACACACTGTAAAACTTTCACACATACAGAATGAAAACTGTATTTTTACAAAAATAGTGTGTATTTCTGTTGGAGTGACCATCGTACTATACACAGCATAAGAAACTGAGTAGTGTTAAGCTTGAAAAATCAATCACAAGACCCTAATAACAATTGAACTGTCAGGATAATTCCCATTTATTGTTCTGTCAGCTGCAACTGAGATGGAACAATAAATGAGAATTACCTTAATTATCCAAACAGTTGCCAAATCTCTCAAGGCAATTATGTCAACTGCAGCTGAAGTACTGTAGTGAGCAACTTCTTGTAGTCAGTCCCGACGAAGCCCCTGGCCCAATTATCTTTGAAAGCAGCTTAACCACTGATTGGTCAGTTTCCCGCAAACGAGTGCCCAAATGTTTCGAAACATCAGAGAGAGAGAGAGAGAGGGGGGGGGGGGGGGGGTGGGGGCGGGGGGGAGAGGAGAGAGAGAACCCAAAAATTACGATTGTCTGTAGTCCATGATGGTTACAGAAACGTCGTTACAAAGTCCTTTCAAAGGCTATTCAGCAAGATAAAGAAAGAACGTGACAAATATTTGAAAGGAGCTACGTAACAGGCAAAGCGATAGAGGATCGTAAAGTGAGTAATTTGAGCTCTGGAAGTGGCAGAAATGAATATTTCTCATCTTGAAAGGGCAGCAGGTGCCAGTCACTTGACAGTAGGTGGCTTACATATCAATTGCAAACATCCATCTTGCCACCTCGACACTGGCGAAGCTTCTTTTGAAAGTGATCGTTTCTGGTGTGTCCAAAATGGAGTTTGCTATCGTTGACAGGTCCTGACTGGTTATCGGAAAAGGAAAAGTCACATGGCTTTTTTCACAGGATGACCCCAAAGAGTAAATTTTATGGCCTAATCGAAAGCGTTTCCTACCTGTTTCTACAATGGCCTCTCTCCTCAGGGTATTTTGAGAGTTGTATATTAAGTGTATCCAGTGCATGTAGGTGATTGTAATGGGTACATGTCAAGACTGGTATCAAGTTTGTGTTGTTGATAGAGTGGGCAAAGTGCTGTCAGCACACAGCTTGCCCTTCCCAAATGGCACCAAGGAGGTCGCCGAGCTTAATCTTCCGAACCAATAGGCAGATCACCTTCAAGAATGACTCAGGCCCTAATTGCATAACACACTGCAGAGAGGTTTGGAATGTAGTCCAGTAGACTGGCGCAAAGACTGGTGATCTGGAACACCACACCACCTCCTCTCCTCCCACTGTTGGGCACGTACTGGTGGTGAGCTCTTTTTCCACCATCAGGATTCCACCCGGCTACCTCAGAGCCGAGCACCAGGATTCAGGCTTGCGTTAGCGGCGGCAGCTTTGGGAGCCTCGTGTGGTTGTCCGGCACTGAACCTTACTCATTACTGGACCTTACAGACATGCATTAAATGAATAGTGCAGCATCATGCAGTGTCCATAATGGCGAATTAATCTACTATTGTTGGGTTTCGCTGGACAACGAAGAAATTTTTTACAAGAAGCATCATTCCAAATGGAAGAAATTAATAACTGTGGATAGAAACTGACCAGAAACTAGATGAAAACATTTCCTCCAACTGTAAAAATTCAGTGAACTGCAAGAACTGCATCATTGCGTCACCAAGAGCTCTTGTAATGAATATTCATTCACAGACAACTATTTATGGTCGAACAATCATGTTCAAGTCACAAATTACATTTAAATTTTAAAAATGTCCTTGCCACCAAACATTAAATTGTTTTGAGTTGTAGTACCTGTCATATACACATACGTTTGTTGCCTCATACATTACCTATCAATCGCCAACAGTACTTCACAATGTTAAGCATACTGTCCGACCAAAGTCATTAACTTCTGTTGACAACACTTTTTCAGCATCCATACAATGAGATCAAACTCAATGCAGGAAAAGGCCACACCTATGTTAAGCCCACTTATTCCCAGGCTGTCAGTCTCCATAAAATAAGAGTGGACTCATTGCCCAAGTTGATCAGATATACCCACTGTTGAGTCTATTTCATCTGAGGTTCTCAGAATTTAGAGAGTGAAAGAGGACCCACTGCATGAGTTGGCCAGACCAATGTTCTGTTGATCAAAAGTTACCCCAGATTCTCAGAATCTGGACTTTATAAGAGTGGACTCACTTCCTGAGTTATCCAGCCCAGCCCACCTGAACCGAGGTCCTCCAGGGCCCTCAGAATGTGGACAGTGAGAGTGGAGCCATTTCCTGAGTTGGTCAATGCTACCCCCTACTGAGCACATGTTACCCCAGGTTCTCAGTTCCATGCAGTGAGAGTGAACCTTTTGCTCAGCTTCCCACACTTACCCACTCATACAGGGCGTTTCAAAAATGACCGGTATATTTGAAACGGCAATAAAAACTAAACGAGCAGCGATAGAAATACACCGTTTGTTGCAATATGCTTGGGACAACAGTACATTTTCAGGCAGACAAACTTTCGAAATTACAGTAGTTACAATTTTCAACAACAGATGGCGCTGCGGTCTGGGAAACTCTATAGTACGATATTTTCCACATATCCACGATGCGTAGCAATAATATGGCGTAGTCTCTGAATGAAATTACCCGAAACCTTTGACAACGTGTCTGGCGGAATGGCTTCACATGCAAATGAGATGTACTGCTTCAGCTGTTCAATTGTTTCTGGATTCTGGCGGTACACCTGGTCTTTCAAGTATCCCCACAGAAAGAAGTCACAGGGGTTCATGTCTGGCGAATAGGGAGGCCAATCCACCCAGCCTCCTGTATGTTTCGGATAGTCCAAAGCAATCACACGATCATCGAAATATTCATTCAGGAAATTAAAGACGTCGGCCGTGCGATGTGGCCGGGCACCATCTTGCATAAACCACGAGGTGTTCGCAGTGTCGTCTAAGGCAGTTTGTACCGCCACAAATTCACGAAGAATGTCCAGATAGCGTGATGCAGTAATCGTTTCGGATCTGAAAAATGGGCCAATGATTCCTTTGGAAGAAATGGCGGCCCAGACCAGTACTTTTTGAGGATGCAGGGACGATGGGACTGCAACATGGGGCTTTTCGGTTCCCCATATGCGCCAGTTCTGTTTATTGACGAAGCCGTCCAGGTAAAAATAAGCTTCGTCAGTAAACCAAATGCTGCCCACATGCATATCGCCGTCATCAATCCTGTGCACTATATCGTTAGCGAATGTCTCTCGTGCAGCAATGGTAGCGGCGCTGAGGGGCTGCCGCGTTTGAATTTTGTATGGATAGAGGTGTAAACTCTGGCGCATGAGACGATACGTGGACGTTGGCGTCATTTGGACCGCAGCTGCAACACGACGAACGGAAACCCGAGGCCGCTGTTGGATCACCTGCTGCACTAGCTGCGGGTTGCCCTCTGTGGTTGCCGTACGCGGTCGCCCTACCTTTCCAGCACGTTCATCCGTCACGTTCCCAGTCCGTTGAAATTTTTCAAACAGATCCTTTATTGTATCGCTTTTCGGTCCTTTGGTTTCATTAAACCTCCGTTGAAAACTTCGTCTTGTTGCAACAACACTGTGTTCTAGGCGGTGGAATTCCAACACCAGAAAAATCCTCTGTTCTAAGGAATAAACCATGTTGTCTACAGCACACTTGCACGTTGTGAACAGCACACGCTTACAGCAGAAAAACAACGTACAGAATGGCGCACTCACAGACTGCGTTGTCTTCTATCTCTTTCACATCACTTGCAGCGCCATCTGTTGTTGAAAATTGTAACTACTGTAATTTCGAAAGTTTGTCCGCCTGAAAATGTACTGTTGTCCCAAGTATATTGCAACAAACGGTGTATTTCTATCGCTGCTCGTTTAGTTTTTATTGCCGTTTCAAATATACCGGTCATTTTTGAAACTCCCTGTATCTGGATGATGAGAGTGGACTCATTGCCCAAGTTAGGCTGATCTACCTGCTATAGGGCATAGGTTACGTCAGGTTTTCATCTAGACTGCGTGGAACACAAGATGCTTACACTGGAGTGTTTAAATTAGCAAGATTATTCTAGCAGAATTTGCTTAGTCACTGTTGACGATTATTAGTTGCTCTGTTGCCGATACACCTGTGTTGCTCTCATATGACAGAGTGCGTAATCCACATCTCCAGAATAGGGGTCATGTGTTTCCTGATGATGGGCAATATTTTGGCCCACAGTGACTCCCCCAATGTGCGCAGCCCCACACGTCAAAGCAAAACTGCAGTGGGGGCCTCTAGTGATGGAGCTACAATGAGTAATTGGCATTAAAGTTTACTGGAGATGTTGGGCAGATGAAGATATTCTAGGTAACTGACAAAGTGCGACAACGTTATGCGATGACAGACAATCTGAGTGAGAGATGTAAGGTGGATACCGACAGAGTGAAAGTGTACCTGAATGTCAGGGCGTCAGAGAAGTGGAACATTGTAGGAGTGTAAACCTTCGCTTCTTTTGCATTCGTGGTGGTTAGAGCCTTGTATGTGTACTTGAGGAAACAGGCTTTACTCGCCTTATGCAGAAAGTCAATCATTGGCTTTTTTGTATAATGATTTAGTAGTTATTTCTTTTCTTTTGTAGCTCTCCTTCTTGAAGTTTAGTAAATAATAAGTTGTTGGATCAAGTGTTAGTGCTAGGTGTTATTGATTAACTTCGCTACTTCTTTGTCCTCAGCAGATTTAATTTATTTAGAGAGGTCAATACTGTACACTGTATTTATTCCTAACTTCATTTCTGCCAGTTCCAAACTCGTGGAGTCAAGTACGTAACTTCGTTCATGATTCCTGGACTGCAGAAGTGTTTGGAACTGGTTGCCTCAACGAAACTGCCAGTCAAAGTGAGTGATAAATAAAAAAATAGACCTCAGTAGTTAAACTTCACTGATTGCTAATAGTCAAGATTACCTTTGAAAACCATTGGATAAACTTAATATTACTGTTTTTGAAAGTATACTTAAAAATCAACAATAATATGTCTAAAATAATATATAAACAGCACATAAAAAGGTGTACACATTTACAGTAGAAGCAGTTGATAGTTTTTTGTATCCAGGGCAGTCAAAGGGAACTAGTTAGGTAGAGAGGCCAACTAGGATGACATTGGCACCCACAATCAGAAGTACAGCGTTTCAAACCCAACCGATCTGTCCTGGTGTAGGTTACCTGTCGTTTCCCTAAGTAGCTTGAGGCAGAGACTAGGGTGTTTCTTTTTAAAATGATAGGACTAGAGCTTCATACGAGTTTTCGGCGTAGAAAAAGCCTTCGATAGTGGTGTAACATATTCAAAAGTCTCTTTATAGGAAGATGATGATGATGATGTTTGGTTTGTGGGGCGCTCAACTGCGTGGTTATCAGCGCCCGTACAATTTCCCAATCTTTGCACAGTCCAATTTCGCCACTTTCCTGGATGATGATGAAAATGATGAGGACAACACAAACACCCAGTCATCTCGAGGCAGGTGAAAACCTCTGACCCCGCCGGGAATCGAACCCGGGACCCCGTGCTCGGGAAGCGAGAACGCTACCGCGAGACCACGAGAGGCGGACACTTTATAGGAAGAGGCACATAATATACGATACTTACCAGAACCATTGAGAATGAAAGAGCTACACTGAAGTGGTCGTATTAAAAAGGGTGTAAGATAGGAGTGTAACATTTACCCCCTACTACTCAATATATACATCGAAAAGGCAACGATGGAAGTAAAGGAAGGGTTGAGGAGTGGGACTGAAAGTCAGGGTGAAGGATATCAGCGATAAGACTGATGACGTTGCTGTCCTCATTGGAAGTGAAGGAGAATCATAACATCAGTAGAATGGGTTGAATGGTCCAATAAGTACAGAATTTGGTTTGACAGTAAGCTGAAGGAAGTCGAAAGAAATGAGGATTAACAGAGACGAGAATAGTGAGAAAGTTAAAATAAAAACTGGTGGTCACGGAGTACACGATGCTACAGGCTTCTGATACCTTGGAAGGAGAATACTATATGACAGGAAAAAGCAAGGAGTGCATAGAAAGCAGACTTTCACAGGCAAAGAAGGAATTGCTGGCCAAAATAAGTCTAGCAGTATGTAACAGTGGCTTTTATTTGAAGAAGAGACTGGCGAGAATGTACGTTTGGAGCTCAGCACTCTATGATAGTGAATCATGCGTTAGTGGAAAATGGGAAGGAAGAAAATCGAAGCGTTCATGGTGTGGTGCTGCAGAAGGATGTAGAAAATCAGGTGGACAGGTGCAGAACTGGCTAATAAAGGACTACGAGGGAAACACAGGCTAGAAGGATAGGATGATTGGACAGGTGCTAAGATTTTAGGGAATAGCTTCCATGGTACTAGAGGGAGCGGTAGAAACTGTAGGAAAACATTGTCTTGTCAAGGGCAGTCAAATGGAAATCAAACATCTGACGTAATGGGACCGTGTAATGGTTCCATCAAAAGTAATCGTCATGGGTTTTAAGATATTTATCCCATTGGGAGGCCAGCCGGAGTGGCAGAGTGGTTCTAGGCGCAACAGTCTCGAACCGCGCGACCAATACGGTCGCAGGTTCGAATCCTGCCTCGGGCATGGGTGTGTGTGATGTCCTTAGGTTAGTTAGGTTTAAGTAGTTCTAAGTTCTAAGGGACTGATGACCAAAGAAGTTAAGTCCCATAGTGCTCAGAGCCATTTTGAACCCATTGGCAGACATGATGATCAAGTCCTGTTTCGCAGAATGAGGTCGTCAGTTGATGGATCCACAACTGCATCCACTCCTGCACTTCCTTGTGTGGCTGGAACAGACGTCCATCATCTTTCTTCAGGTAAACAAATACATGAAAACCACACAGTGAAAGATCCAGGCTCTACGAAGGATGTTGCAGTGTTTGTCAACGAATTCTCTGAACTGCAGCCTTCATCTTATTGGCAGTGCGGGGACGGGCTTTATCACGCAGCAGGATGTTCTGTCTGACTGCTGGAGGGAAACAGCAACGCCGACAGTGGAAGTATCCCACACCTCCCTTACCACAGAAATCCAAGCCATCCGAAGCTGTTCGTATAAGCTGTGGTAAGGTCATGAGGCCGGCCGGTGTGGCCGTGCGATTCTAGGCGTTTCAGTCTGGAACCGTGTGACCGCTACGGTCGCAGGTTCGAATCCTGCCTCGGGCATGGATGTGTGTGATGGCCTTAGGTTAGTTAGGTTTAAGTAGTTCTAAGTTCCAGGGGACTTGTGACCACAGATGTTAAGTCCCATAGTGCTCAGAGCCATTTGAACCTTTTGAACCAAGGTCATGAGGATTGCAAAGGCGCTCTGCTCATTGAGTTCCTCGCACGTGGAACCACAATCAACGTGCTGTGCTATGAAGACACTTAGCAGAAACTGTGATGCACCCTAAAGTTGACACACCCAGGAATGCTGTTGGGCAGAATCATACTGTTGCACAGTAATGTTACTGTCAACCAGAGGAAGGCAACGCTGCAGTGATTTGTTTGGGAAACACTGCAGCAGCCTTAGTACAGCTTGTATTTTTCACTGTCGGATTTTCGCTTCTCTGGCGACCTGAAGAAAGACGTGCTCCAGTCAGATAAGGAAGAGCAAGAGTGAGTATGATTGTGTATTGGTCAGTGGCCGACCACGTACTACGTAAAAGGAATTGTTTGTATCTTCAACATTTCATGGCCCTGTCAGCAACTGTATATATTAATTTTAATTTTAATAATCAACAGCCTCAGTTACACTGTTTCCCTAGAATTTATCTAGGTTTCAGTTGGGATAACCCAGCCTTCTTCAGAATAACAGAAACTAGCGTTTGTCCATATTGTACATCGTCAAGCTAAAACTACAATTCCATAAATTATCGTCAGACTGTAAAAACTTATCTGAAACTGCCTCGGCCTCATCTCGCATACCGCGATTCGGCAGCCACAAGTGCTGTACTGGAACTGACCGTAGCGTTATGAGGCAAGCATAGGCGGACACACTACCTTACGCCTTCGCAAAAACTGTATGGTAGTTACTTGTTGGGACAAGACGCGAACTAACTCCTGAATTTGAATTTACTAGTAAAGTGAAACAAAAGGTATAGCTGAGGAAAAGGGCGTATATATTATCCTGTGCAGAACGTACTTAGATCGACTGTCCAAGTTCAGGAGTTAAGTTCGCGTCTTGTCCCAACAAGTACCCATCATACAGTTTATGCGCAGGCGCAAGGTGTTGTGTCCGCGTGGGCGGGCCTCATGACGCTACGGTCAGTTCCAGTACAGCACTAGTGGCTGCCGCATCGAGGCCGAGAAGTGGGGCCGAGGCAGTGCCAGATAAGTTTTTACAGTCTGACGATAATTTAAGGATTTGTAGTTTTAGCCTGACGATGTCCACTATGGACAAACGGTAGTTACTGTTATTCTGAAGAAGGTTGGGTTATCCCAACTGAAACCTAGGTAAATTCTAGGGAAATGGTGCAAGTGAGGCTGTTGATTATTAAAAGTAAAGTTAGGAATTGTTTGTCTTGAATGAGATTTTCACTCTGCAGTGGAGTGTGCGCTGATATGAAACTTCCTGGCAGATTAAAACTGTGTGCCCGACCGAGACTCGAACTCAGGACCTTTGCCTTTCACAGGCAAGTGCTCTACCGTAAAGTTGTGAGGACCGGGCGTGAGTTGTACTTCGGTAGCTCAGATGGTATGCCGGCACGGTAGCTCAGTGTGTTCGGTCAGGGGGTTAGCTGCCCTCTGTAATAAAAAAAAACGGAGTTAATCGATCAACAACGAACTTAAACGGATCTCTTAGAACGTCCACCCCGAGCAGATGCAACGAACAACAGCGAACAAAATGAGATTTAAAAAAAAAAATGGTAGAGCACTTGCCCGCGAAAGGCAAAGCTCCCGAGTTCGAGTCTCGGTCAGGCACACAGTTTTAATCTGCCAGGAAGTTTCAATTGTTTGTCTTGGCTCCCAGCGAGATAAATAATCTTAAAGTGTGTGGTGATTATTTTTGATTGGAACCATTCTCTGGTCACGTTATGGCGGGTCTTTTGTTTTCATTTGACTGCCAATTATACATCCAGTCAAGATGTGATTTAGGTTACTGGGTGTAAGTGAGAAACTGAGATGAGGATGTCGTCACAGGAGCGGATGTCGCAGTCGGCCGCATCAAACCAGTCATGAGAGTAACAACGCAGAACCGAAAAAAGACTGGATTCCTTAACATTGATCCAGAGTGTTGTGACTGACAGCCCCATCCTTGTAACGTAGTGTCGGCAGCTGCCCCCCCCCCCCCCCCCTGTCGGTGTTTGCTTGAGCACATGCACCTGGTGCAGTCGCGCCCAACATGGTCACTGTCCGCTACGCGCGCGCCCTCCGGCGGTCAACAGCTGAACTGCGGCGCTGGCTGGGTCGCACCGGCGCGACCGACACACGGCGTGGGCGGTGCGCGTGGGTGGTGCGTGCTGCTACGTGTTGCGCGGCGCGGAACGCAGGCTGCAGGCGTGCCGCTTTCAGCGCCGACGGCAACTTCGAGGTGACGCTGGCGACCAAGGCGACCATCTACCACCAGGGCCTCGTCGAGTGGAAGCCGCCCGCCATCTACAAGTCCTCCTGCGAGATCGACGTCGAGTATTTCCCGTTTGACGAGCAGACGTGCGTGCTCAAATTCGGTAGTTGGACCTATGACGGGTTTAAGGTAAGCTCACTCTCCCGTTCTCCTTCCTCCGGCCGATCTCCCTCCCCTCCTACCTTCCCCACCCCTAAACTTTCTTTTCAGGTGACTGGGCTGTGCTCGCCAGTGGTACAGTTGCCAGTTTCCCCATATTTAAAATAGCCTAATTTTGTTAACTTCCAGTTGCGCTACACAGAAGTCACTCCCAGCTCCACAGCGTCCTTTGCAGACAAAACTCTTTCTTGAGATAAGATTCCTTTAATTTACGTTGTGGTCACTATTCTGTACATAGTTCCACATAGTCAGTGCGTACACAACTTTCCCACTAGAGCGCGCCCCGCTAAGCACAACAGCGCAGGCACAGCGCTCGTCCGTCTCCGCATTATGAGATGGCGCTGCCATAGAGATGGACCAAATTCTGCTTCCGCCGATCCGCGCATTAATATGTAACGCAGCCAATGAGACTGCTGCGAACACAGAACCTTTGATCCTCACGGATCACACTCACGCAGAGATACATGAACGCGCGAGGTATTATAACGAGTGTAGAGACGTCCGATTAGTCTGTACCAGTCTGCATTAGTCTGTACAAGTCGGTCCGAGTTCTACATTTGTCTCTACCAGTCTTTAGTCAAGTTTCAGTCTGCGCCTAATGAGATTAGCCATGAAGACAAATGTATAGACACTTTTGTCAAGTATCAGAGATATATGTGAGAATAAGATTAACGTACCAATACCAAAGGAACTTCAGATTGTCAATTTTGTTCACCGTCAATCGGCTACTCCAAGCGTGCAAGTGGCACTTCTATTGTCTGACCTAACGGCAGAAGATAAACGTGCCACGATAAGACCACGAGACATACTGCTGACTCTCGCCTACTTCGTTAGAGGGACAAGTCAAATAATCTGATGGTGTGTGTACCGAAGGTCTTACAGTACGCACACCACAGTCACAAACTTTTTGTTAACATATTACTGGTTTCGCTCTTTACTGACCATCATCAGATCTGCTGCAAAACAGGAAAAACATAAATACACTCGCAAACTGTATACACCTTAAGAACAATACATACACCATAACGAAAAGTGGTAATGACGAAATTTACATTTGTGCGCTTTAAATATGAAGAGTGATGCCTGTTTCATAAAAACAAGTCCTAATGCACTGCAGCCATAGTGGCATCATCAAATGTTAAATGCGGAATCAGCACCAGCATCGTCAAATACATATAAATAACATCATACGCACGAGTCTTGTTGTCAGTAGCACTGCTGTTTAAAGCAAGCTGCCGTACAGTAGCCACAAGATGTCTGTGTTGTCAGTTCACCAGGTGTCGCTAATGTTGGCATACACTAGTTTTCAATAATTAACTGAAACAGCGAAAATAAAGGGGGATACAATAGTTGTAGTCTGTAATAAGCTTATAACGTATAAAAAGCAGTACAGTAATATAAAGCAATAAAAAGAAGAACATGACAAAAGTACCAATATGCTAGATAATGACGTAAATATTTAACACCGTAGACAGTGCACGTGGTCTTACTTGCGAGGCGGTAACATCTTGGCAACATTAAAGGATTCACCACAGTGGAATGTATTTATTTACATACCTGTATACACAGTGATCCAACTTCCCCTACTGATGTCGTTTCATGCAACCCCCAACGTTACAGTCATAAACCATGTGCCCGATTTTCATATTCTCTCGCTCCCTACACGAAAACTATCAGTCCAAAAAAAAAAATGAACAGCACCTTCTTGTAAGAAATTTAAAGTAGTTTAATTATGTACTGGGATATGTATTCACTACAGTCCGTAGTTTCAAGTAGTTGAAGAAAATCGTAACAATGTGTCCTGCACGTGCAATCCCCACTTCCACACTCAGCCCCCGTCAGTCAGGACTTCCCATATACCGCTCGTAGCCCTCCCTCCTGACATTGAACAAAAATTTGCTACTGCACGAATTATTTCCAGCGTTTGACCTTTTTTGGTCTTCACTGACTGACCTTACTACACCACCAGCTTATTCAAGCACTTACAGATTGTAAAACTGACACTTGTGTAAGTTTTACCTAACAGTTTTGCGAATTTTAACAGCATAAAATAAACAAGTATGTATATGTATTTGGCAGGTATTCTACCTATGAACATACATTGTATTGTATTGTATGTTAACCAGGGACCTAGAAACGATGGAGAGGCTACGTCCCCGCCGCAGCCACAGTGGTCCACAACCTCATGACGACTACCGCAGTCCACTTCACCCCTCCACCGCCCCACACTGAACCCAGGGTTATTGTGCGGTTCGGCCTCCCACACTGAACCCAGGGTTATTGTGTGGTTCGGTCCCCGGTGGAATCCCCCCCCCCCCTCCCCCTAAGGGAACGTCTCACACCAGACGAGTATAACCCCTATGTTTGTGTGGCAGAGTAATGGTTGTGTACACGTACGAGCAGCAATCGCCGATATAGTGTAACTGAAGCGGAATAAGGGGAACCAGTCCGCATTCGCCGAGGCAGATGGAAAACCGCCTAAAAACAATCCACAGACTGGCCGGCTCACCGGACCTCGACACAAATCCGCCGGGCGTATTCGTACCGGGGACCAGGCGCTCCTTCCAGCAATAGACCGCACGGCCCACCGGGCGGGCCAACATGTACGTTACTTGCAAGGGTTCAGTTTGGATCGAACTTTCAACGTAATTATTTTTAGCATAACCTTCACAAAAGTCATTATTATTTCATTAGCCTCATGGGCACGTTTAAATTAAGGACGTTAATGAAGTAGCCGACCATACTGGTGGCGTAATAGTCCAATCAATAGAGACTGAAGAAGGTAAAAATTTTTGTCTGGTAGAAGGAGGGAGTGCGATGAACAACGCACTAAAATTCCTGATTGATGAGGAATGAGTGTGGGGGAGGAGGTGCATTTGACAGTCCCTCTTGTAACGGTCCCTCTTGTACCTTCTTCCCCGAATAACTCAAAACCGTCGCCTCCAATAGAAACGTATGATGATACTAAATTTACCAACACTGAATTTGCTGCAAAAAAGACCTGCTCATTCTTTTTTTTTTTTTTTTGTAGGACTAATAGTTTGAGCAGAGTGAGTCAGAAAATGTGAAAACCTTGTGTGTGGATTTTGAAGGCCAGATAGTTTCTATAACATTGCGGGTTCATGCAACGAGATCGGTGAGGGCAGCTGACTTACCACGTAGATTACTCGGCGAGGCAAACTGGTTATCTGGCCCCTAAAAATGTGGTTTTTTGCAACCCGCAATGTTATAGGGCCTATCTGGTCTTCAAAAACCATACGCGAGGTTTTTATAGCCTACGAATTTTTAACATTGTGCAACCCTGTCAGGAACTGTGATAATTAAACATGTAACATGTCAGCCTCAGTTGCAAGTAGAAACCAAACTTTACCCAGGTTTCAACCAAAATAATTTGGTCTTCTTCAGAAGCGAGTGACACCAAACTACTGAAGAAGGCCAAATTATTTTGGCTGAAACCTAGGTAAAGTTTGGTTTCTATTTGCAACCGAGGCTGACGAGTTATATGTTTTTATAGTCTCTCGCTCGCTACACGTAAACTATTAGCCCCACAGAAAAATGAACGCGATCTTTTTGTAATAAATTTAATGTAGTTAAACATCGTATTGTGATACACTTCCGCCGGAGGCCACGGTTTTTGATTTATTCAAGAAAAATGTACAAAAATGACCGCTAAATACGCTTCCACCCTCACACACATCCTTCCTCAGTCAGAATTTTTAGTATGTTGTTCGTGGCACTCCCTCCTTCGACTGTACAAAAATATCTGACTACACGAACTATTCCCAATATTCGATCTCTTTGATCTCTGTTGATTGAACTATTACGCCACCATGTCAGTGGGCTATTTCGTTTACATTATCAGTCTAGACGTACACATAAGGGTAATGAAAGATAAAGGGCTTAAGTAAGCGTTACGCTGAAACTAATTACGTTGATAATTCGATCCAAACTTAACTATATCAACCACAGTAGGTTCGTAGTCAGAAGGCCTGCCGAATACAACGAAATATTCATTTTATTCTGTTAAAAATCGCAAAACTGTTAGGTAACACATAAACAAATCTCAATTTAAAAATTTATAAGTGCTCGACTAAGCCAACGGTGTAATAAGCGAAGACCAAAAAAGGTCGAATGTGGGAAATAATTCGTGCAGTCGCAAATTTTTGTACATTGGTAGGAGGGAATGCCACGAACAACATACTACAAATGCTGACTGGTTAGGGCCAAGTTTGGGAATGGGGGTGCATGTGGAGGTCTCTTTTGAACTTTTTCCGTGAATAACTCGAAACTATGGCCTCTACCAAAAACATATCCCAGTTTATAATTAATGTACATTAAATTCCGTGCAAAAAGATCCCATTAATTTTTATCTAGTGCTAACCGTGCGCGCATAGTGTGCGAGAGAATATGAAACTTGTGCATGTGGTGGTTTTTGAACGCCAGATACAGAATTGAGGGTTGCATGCAACGACATAGGTAGGAAAAGCTGAATCACCCTATACCTGCTTGATTACTTGCAGGAAGCCCCGTTTACTCGAAAGATACACCCTGTAGTATGGTATAACACGCTGCACTGGTGCCATATACTCGTGTAGCTGACAATCAGTGTTTTACCTTTTTTGCATTTGCATTAACAATCAGTGTCTGAGGCCCTTGGTAAGGCTTCTACAGCACCGTCCACACTGCTTCTCTGGGTCTTACTGTACTGAAAATTCCTGCTAGCGGCATGCAGTCTGTCACCATCTATCTCCGGACCTCCTCATGTTTCTGGGATACAAACTTGTTGCAGATCGTTTTCTTTTATTTTGAACCATAAATTCCAGATACTCTCGGTTAACCAATCATTGTTCACTCTTTAGATCTACATATGGCCACAGAACAGGAGTCTTGTTTTTATAACTGGTGATTTCTTTGCTCTCATCTGTAACTACCATGCTTCGCTATGTCTTAATTCTGTCTGTCCATCGAGTCATCTGTTGCCAGAATTATTAACTAGATGACTGGTCGATTACTACTCACAGTTAAAATCTCCAATACACATCATTTTTCTGGTTTCATAATCATGAAAGAGTGAGTAAACTTGCCCAAGAGCTAAGTCCCTTGTTACAGTAAAAATTTTATTTGTCAGAAAGTAGACCCGGAGTGGTTTTTAGGCCCAGTCATTGATTATTTCTTATTCTAGTCCAGTCTCCTCGATCACATCAGCTAACTGAATTGTGTGAACCATACAATCTTTTCAATGTCTGTGCTCAAAAATGGTTCAAATGGCTCTGAGCACTATGGGACTTAACTTCTTTGGTCATCAGTCCCCTAGAACTTAGAACTACTACTAACCTAAGGGCATCACACACATCCATGCCCGAGGCAGGATTCGAACCTGCGACCGTAGCAGTCGCGCGGTTCCGGACTGAGCGCCTGAACCGCTAGACCACCGCGGCCGGCTGTCTGTGCTCATCCATTTTGGCTTTTAAAAAGTGATCTTTAGACTGTTAGCGAAACAGTAGTTACAAAAAATATATATTCTGATATCCTGTTTAGTAATTAATGTTATGGAATATAACATTACATCTCTTCATCTCAAAACAAGCTAGTAAATGACTGAATCAGGCACACATTGGTATCGCTTACTTAATAAAATATCACTATCGAACACTTCATTATTTTGTTCTAGGAAAGTGTGGTGCATATGTAAGCATGACATAACACACACTTTCTAGAATACCGCTCCAGAGTATGGAGTGACCATGACATCCAAAGACGAATAGACGCGGGGAAGTATTGCTAGTTTAATAACAGGACTGTATAGCCCATATGAAACTGTAACAGAAAATCTAGTCAGTTTAGAAATGAGTGTTTGAAAAAATGTATTTTTTTCGCAATGTCGATTTCATTTAAATCTACAGAAATTGTGTTTCATGAGGACTATGCGGCGTTTCTACTGCTGCTGTCCCAGTAAGATGAGAGATATGAGGATGGGTACCGGGACATACTCGAATGGAACAGAACAGAAGGTCGCTAATACCAGCACACACTACCCTATGCCATGCGCTGTACAAGCTGTTAAAAAAAGTATTCCATATTTTGACATACTTTATATAACTTCCAGAACTAGTGCTACCACCTGACATCTGTGGATGACTATGGCACGTTGAGGTCGAACATAGGATGTGGATACATCAATGTGACTGATATTACTGATTATGGACAAAACACTGTGCCAGAATGATGTAAAGAGCTATTAGACCTTCTCTACAGTAGAAGCCGAACTCGGGGAAGATCAGTTTGGATTCGGTAGAAATGTTGGAACACGTGACGCAATACTGACCTTACGACTTATCTTAGAAGAAAGATTAAGGAAAAGCAAACGTACGTTTCTAGCATTTCTAGACTTAGAGAAAGCTTTTAACAAGGTTGACTGGAATACTCTCTTTCAAATTCTAAAGGTGGCAGGGGTAAAATATAGGGAGCGAAAGGCTATTTACAGTTTGTACAGAAACCAGATGGCAGTTATAAGAGTCGAGGGACATGAAAGGGAAGCAGTGGTTGGGAAGGGAGTAAGACAGGGTTGTAGGCTCTCCCCGATGTTATTCAATCTGTATATTGAGCAAGCAGTAAAGGAAGCAAAAGAAAATTTCGGACTAGGTATTAAAATCCATGGAGAAGAAATAAAAACTATGAGGTTCGCCGATCACGTTGTAATTCTGTCAGAGACAGCCAAGGGCTTGGAAGACCAGTTGAACGGAATGGACAGTGTCTTGAAAGGAGGATATAAGTTGACCATCAACAAAAGCAAAACGAGGATAATGGAATGTTGTCGAATTACGTTGGGTGATGCTGAGGGAATTAGATTATCAAATGAGACACTAAAGTAGTAAAGGAGTTTTGCTATTTGAGGAGCAAAATAACTGATGATGGTCGAAGTAGAGAGGATATAAACTGTAGACTGGCAATGGCAAGGAAAGCGTTTCTGAAGAAGAGAAATTTGTTAACACCGAGTATAGATTTAAGTGTCAGGAAGTCGTTTCTGAAAGTATTTGTGTGGAGTGTAGCCATGTATGGAAGCGAAACGTAGACGATAAATAGTTTGGACAAGAAGAGAATAGAAGCTTTCGAAATGTGGTGCTACAGAAGAATGCTGAAGATCAGATGGGTAGATCACATAACTAATGAGGTGGTATTGAATAGAATTGGGGAGAAGAGGAGTTTGTGGCACAACTTGACAAGAAGAAGGGACCGGTTGGTATGACATGTTCTGAGGCATCAAGGGATCACAAATGTAGCATTGGAGGGCAGTGTGGAGAGTAAAAACAGTTGATGCTGGTACTAAAGTAGTTTAGGAATTAAACTATGAAATACTTCAATAAATAATATTGTCTGGCCAAATCGCATAATGTTCAGGGAATTATGTAAGAACAAAACTCACTGAAGTTGGGAAGTCTTCTGGACGTATTTGGAGTGTAGCCTTATATGGAAGTAAAATGTGGGTGCAGAACAGTACAGTCATAGAGAACAGAAGCTTTGGAAATGTGATGCTACAGAAAAATGTTGAAATCAGTGTAAGTAAATTGGATAACTAAAGAAGAGGTAGTGCAGTGAGCAAGGAAGAAGATAAATTGTTCACACAATGTGGTTGAAAGAAGTGATGGGTTGATAGGACACTTTCTAAAGCGTCAAGGAATCGTCAGTTTCGGTACAGAGGAAGGTATAGGGGAGTAAATTGTGCAGATGAAGATAGTGGTAAGCAGAATCGGGTAGCAGTCCAAGCTAAAAAAAAAAAAAAAAAAAAAAAAAAAAAAAAAAAAAAAAAAAAAAAACAGTTACCGAAAGCACAATGCTCCAGTGTATCAAATATTCTGTTCGTCCACTAGACAGCAAGAAAACCATCGGTAGTACTGCAATCGGCTTCTACATTTGCCGCAAAGGATGCTGGGAACGTGAGCCATGCGCATTACAGTATAAGCGCAATATTTAAAATAAGATATCTAGAAGCGATCCTCAGTTAACGCGTAGCGCTGATGCTTTGAAAGGGAGTCAAAATTAAAGCCATGACGCCCAGCCTTCATTTACCGGTTATTGCCGGCAGTGGCTGTGAAATCCCCCCTTAATGGCGGACTGTTGCACAGCCAACTGCAGCAGCGCCAGTTGCCGCGGCGGCCGCTAGGGGCGCGCGCGTCGCTGCTCCGGACGCACAATGGCGCGCGATATGGCGCCTCTTATGAAGGCGAGCCCTGGAACAAAAACCACGGCGCCATCTCCCGCGGTTCTATTCACGGCTTTTATTCCCATTTCTAAAGCTCAGCCCGCTGCGTCCACACGTTTTATGTACAATGTCCTGAGAGCGGGCTGGCTTCCACATCCCATCGCCGTTATTGCGAGACTCGCTTCATGTTTACCTCAGTCCACAAGTGCCTTCTTTTCCAGACCACACGGTTCACATCATGGACAATGATATGAGCAACCAGAGTTCTGTAATGACACTGCTCACACTCCACAACTTAACTTTCAGAATAAAAGGAGCTGTGCAGAAAGTGAGAGTTCTGATAATGGAATATGTTTCAAAATTAATTCTATTTTACTTAGTAGCCACATGATTATATGGCGTAGCAATTTTTAAACCATACCAATACTTAAAGATCTCTATCAATATTGACAGAAATCATTATAATGGCATTTTTTATCACACTGATAAAGAACCCAATTCAGACTGATGGTTCTAATGTGGCAGACAAAATCTGTGCGAAATATAGATATTTTGATGCAAATTGCATCGTGGGATTTTTATCGAGCTAATAACGAATTTTGAATAAACATTGTAAAAGTTTAGATAATAGCAGCTGAAGTCTTTAAATGAGGAAATTTGTCACATGTTTTACCGATCATTTGATAGCCAGATATCATATATAAAGAGTAATCTTCATTTTTATCAGGTTTATCTGAAAATGCTGAATTTAAGCTCCATGCATCCTTTGTTTTAAATAGACTAAAGGATAGAACGGCTTTTACAAACTCTGAAGCATCTGATTGAACTGTGTATGATGGTTTAGGTGAATTGTAATACAATGAGGATACTTAGTTCTCCTTCATTATAACCTCACAGTTAATACTTCAGTTTCATTTTGAGATGAAACTGATGAGTTCTTTCCCATTTTCGCAATGGATACTTTATAATTCTGCCCCTCTTCAAACAACTTAAAAATTGAAACATTGATACCATCTCCCAAAATTTGGCATTCAGCTTACTAAACATACTTGTAATGATTTCCATTGTCTATTTCGTTCCTGTGTAGGACATTTTCGCTGACAGTTTACTTGAAAGGCGACTTTCAGCAACACAATAATATGTATTTGTCACCGTGACTGTGACAGTATGGGAACCCAGAAATTAATATTAATGTTTAGTTTTTATTCCATATAGTAATACTATCTTTTACGTTTATAAATATTTGATATCGAAGTCTCTTGTCATTCATTTACTCTATTTAATATTTGTACAAAACAAAATACGTTGAAAAGAATTTTCGTATTTGCATGATTATAATGCGCATACCGATTAATGCCCTGTTTGTATAAATAATGCCTAAACCAAACACTTTTTAATCGACTTTCTTTAATTGCCCAAACAGCAACATATTGCACTTGGTATTACTAGTATTGCCTTTCACCAAAACAACACCTAGTCAAATTTACAGGTGTTTCACGAAGGAAATACTACATCTTTTATTGTAGAATACGAAATGTAATTAAATGTCATGCAGTGCATAACCTGTTTCTCACTTTTCATAATTTTTCAGTGTAAGTGTCATTCAAAAAATTTTGAACATATGCTGAAAGAATTAACAAGTAGTAAATATCTCTTTAAAGTCAGTACCACCATTAGACTGTTTTTTTTTTTATTTGCAGTGTTACATTTACACGATCAAGATTTCGGCTTTAAAGTGTTTTAATGTTATACAGTGCCTAAGATGGCATACTGTCGTATTTGAAATACACTATCAGACAAATTGTGTAAGGATCTTCCGACCCATTTAGTTACCTCTGGCTGTAATTAAATATAAATTTATGTATGTACTTGTTTTCTTATCAATGTTTTTCAAGCAATCTTAACATCGATTCAATCAGTCATTTATTTTTTATCCCACAAAGACAAATAAGCGGATAATAAACGAGGAACAGAGTAAGGACACGTTTTTGAAAAATATATCTGCATTTTCGTTCTTTTAATTAATTTTATTTTGTGGAGTCACGGTAGCAGCACTTATCAGTATGACTGACCAATAATAGTTCTTATTTGCTATTAGCTCTAAAGAAGATTTAAGAATTCACGACTTTATATCGGGGGATGAATATCGGCAGTTCACACACTTTTACTCATTAGGCGCAATCAAATTTGTTTTGCAAACTTTTCAACGCGTTACCATGGCTTGTTACATTAGACGCTAATTTTTCGTGATGTTTACTGGGTAAAGCTTGAGTATTAATTACGCATTCACCAAGACAGTAAACAGAAATCAAATTTTAAACACTCTCTTTTTCTATCAAATCATTCACTACTGGCCATTAAAACTGCTACACCACGAAGATGACGTGCTACAGACGCGAAATTTAGCCGACAGGAAGAAGATGCTGTGATATGCAAATGATTAGCTTTTCAGAGCATTCACACAAGGTTGGCGCCGGTGGCGACACCTACAACGTGCTGACATGAGGAACGTTTCCAACCGATTTCTCTAACACAAACAGCAGTTGACCGGCGTTGCCTGGTGAAACGTTGTTGTGATGCCTCGTGTAAGGAGCAGAAATGCGTACCATCACATTTCCGTCGGAGTGTAGCCTATCGCGAATGCGGTTTATCGTATCGCGACATTGCTGCTCGCGTTGGTCGAGATCCGATTACTGTTAGCAGAATATGGAATCGGTGGGTTCAGGAGAGTAATACGGAACGCCACGCTGGATCCCCACGGCCTCGTATCAGTAGCAATCGAGGTGACAGGCATCTTATCCGCATGGCTGTAACGGATCGTGCAGCCACGTCTCGATTCCTGAGTTAACAGATGGGGACGTTTCCACGACATCAACCATCTGCACAAACAGTGCGACGACGTTTGCAGCAGCATAGACTATCAGCTCGGAGACTGTGGCTGCGGTTACCCTTGACGCTGCATCACAGACAGGAGCGCCTGCGATGGTGCACTCCACAGCGAACCTGGGTACACAAATGGCAAAACGTCATTTTTTCGGATGAATCCAGGTTCTGTTTACACCATCATGATGGTCGCATCCGTGTTTGGCGACATCGCGGTGAACGCACATAGGAAGCGTGTATTCGTCATCGCCATACTGGCGTATCATCCGGCGTGATGGTATGAGGTGCCATTGGTTACCGGTCTCGGTCACCTCTCGTTCGCATTGACAGTGGACGTTATATTTCAGATGTGTTACGACCCGTGGCTCTACCCTTCTTTCGATCCCTGCGAAACCCTACATTTCAGCAGGCAATGCACGACCGCATGTTGTAGGTCCTGTACGGGCCTTTCTGGATACAGAAAATGTTCGACTGCTACCCTGGCCAGCACATTCTCGAGATCTCTCACCAATTGAAAACGTCTGGTCGATGGTGGCCGAGCAACTGGCGCGTCTGAATACGGCAGTCACTACCCTTGATGAACTGTAGTATCGTGTTGAAGCTGCATGAGCAGCTGTACCTGTACACGCCATCCAAGCTCTGTTTGACTCAATTCCCAGGCGTATCAAGGCCGTTATTACGGCCAGAGGTGGTTGTTCTGGGTACCGATTCCTCGGTATCTATGCATCAAAATTGCGTGAAAATGTAATCACATCTCAGTTCTAGTATAATATATTTGTCCAATGAATACCCGTTTATTATCTGCATTTCTTCTTGGTGTAGCAATTTTAATGGCCAGTAGTGTATTTCTCAACTGAAAAATCTCGTAATTTCGCCTCCAGCGCATTAGGTCCCAAGTTGACGTTGTCGAAGTGATCAAAAAGTTTCCCTTCGAAGATCGTTCAGTCCAGAATCGGTATGCCGATCAGGCAAAATAACCCTGTGCACTGAGTGAGCCATCCCATCGATAGTCCAAGTTGACGATAGTAGTTTCGTAAAACACCACGTCCTTAGCTGCCTGCTACAAGTCCTTGTCCGACAGGAATCGTCGACCCTCCGAGACCTTTTGTGCGGGACTAAAGGTGTGTTAACCGTATGGGGAGCGATCAGGACTACAGGGCTGGTGTTCAAGTGTCTCCTACGTGCGTTTAGCGGAACTTTTCCTTCACGACATTTGCAATATGGCAACCTGTGTTATCATGAAGTGGCAGCACCCTCTCTCGCACGGAACTTGGCGCACCATTCCACAACAGTGCTGTCTCGTACACATTCTCCATTCGCCGATGGGTGCCTACCTGTGTTTCCTCTTCGGTGGCCAAGAAAGGAATAACAACACGTTGGTCCTGTTTGGACACATTTGGTGTTGTTGTTGTTGTGGTCTCAGTCCTGAGACTGGTTTGATGCAGCTCTCCATGCTACTCTATCCAGTGCAAGCTGCTTCATCTCTCAGTACCTACTGCAGCCTACATCCTTCTGAATCTGCTTAGTGTATTCATCTCTTGGTCTCCCTCTACGATTTTTACCCTCCAGGCTGCCCTGCAATACTAAATTGGTGATCCCTTGATGCCTCAGAACATGTCCTACCAACTGATCCCTTCTTCTGGTCAAGTTGTGCCACAAACTCCTCTTCTCCCCAATTCTATTCAGTGCCTCTTCATTAGTTATTTGATCTAGCCATCTAATTTTCAGCATCACCACATTTCAAAAGCTTCTACCCTTTTCTTGTCCAAACTATTCATCGTCCATGTTTCACTTCCATACATGGCTACACTCCATACAAATACTTTCAGAAACGACTTCCTGACAGTTGAATCTATACTCGATGTTAACAAATTTCTCTTCTTCAGAAACGCTTTCCTTGCCATTGCCAGTCTACATTTTATATCCTCTCTACTTCGCCATCATCAGTTATTTTGCACCCCAAACTGCAAAACTCCTTTACTACTGTAAGTGTCTCATTTCCTAATCTAATTCCCTCAGCATCACCCGAGTTAACTCGACTACATTCCATTTCCTCGTTTTGCTTTTGTTGATGTTCATCTTATATCCTCCTTTTAAGACACTGCCCATTCCGTTCAACTGCTCTTCCAAGTCCTTTGCTGTCTCTGACAGAATTATAATGTCATCGGCGAACCTCAACGTTTTTATTTCTTCTCCATGGATTTTAAAACCTACTCCGAATTTGTCTTTTGTTTCCTTTACTGCTTGCTCAATATACAGTTTGAATAACATCGGGGATAGACTACAACCCTGTCTCACTCCATTTGCAACCACTGCTTCTCTTTCATGTCCCTCGACTCTTATAACTGCCATCTGCTTTCTGTCATAACGATGCCATAATTCATGTTTCTGGATTAATGGCATGCATATCAGAAAGGTACAAATGCCACATTAACTTGTTGCGTACATGCTGATGCTTATATACCCGCATTGTAGAGTCACGTTATATTGCATGTATGCTGTATCAAAGCTGAGCTGTGCGTGGGTCGTGTTCATGCCATTTCTTATTTTACATCCTGTTTTTTACCGTACTGCCACCTAATGATGTTAGTTTCAATTACTTGTGTCACTGAGTTGCCGCTTTGCCTGCCCGTGAGCGGCAGCAGCAGCGCTTATCGATATAATCCCTGCCGTATTATCTTTGCTGGACTGCTTTTACTTCCCGGTCGTCGGGTGTCAAGGAGTCAGTTGGAACGTGCCAGCAGTTAGTTCGCACCTGGCAGTTTTTGAGTGGCATGCGGCAGAAGTTGAGTCATGGCGCGGCAACAGTGAGGTCCGGGCCGCCATGACTCCCGCGACGGTTGCCGACACACACGATCGGTCGGTCGTGTTGTCGGACGACGTATATGTTGGCCGGCGATCGCTTATGGGTTGGCTGTGTGTGCCGATCCGTGATTCGTCCTTGTTACTGTACAGTCACTGCCGTTAGCATTGTCTGGTACTTCGTGCAAGTGTTCCTGAAACTGTGTGTAGTTTGTGTGTCATTTTGATTGACAAGTTATTTTAAAAGTTGTCGGCGTACTGGCTCTGAGGAGTCGGTCGGTTGGCGTGAAGTTACCTTGTCGGTGAGTCCGTTGACTGTCTGTTGGTTGAGTTGTCGTCAGATCGAGAATGGTTGGGCCGACTGCCTGTCTCACCTAAGTGAACGTTAGTATTTCAGGTGCGGGCCGACCCCCGAAACTTCTGAGCGCCGTTAGTTGCATTGCTTTTTCTTATTTTCTGTTATGTGTTTTCGTATGACTCATAGCCGATGGTTTTGAATCAAAGTTGAATTATTTTTTTAGTGATGTTTTAAGTCATGGGCCTTCAGCCGCTTTAAAATTAAAATTCCTTGCTTTTCATGTGTTTGATTGTTTGGGTCTTCAACCTGATTAAAATATTCTTTAAAAATAAAGTCTTGGGCCTTCTGCCTACTAAAAATTATTTTGGTTATATTTTAAGTTATTGACCTTCAGCCGTTTAAACTTAAAATTCCTTGCTTGTGTGGGCCTCTAGCCTGATTAATATATTGTTGAAAGATAAAGCCTTGGGCCTTGTGCCAATAAAATTATTTTAGTTATGATTCAAGTCATGGGCCTTCAGCTGTTTTAAAATGAAAGTTCCTTGCTTATCAAGTGTTAGATTGTTCGGGGCCTTCAGCCTAGTTTAAATTTATTTTACCTTGAGTTTTAAGTCATGGAGCCTTCAGCCGCTTTTAAATTAAGGATCTTGTTCTTTCGTGCATCGGACTGTTTGGGACCTTCACCCTAATTGAAGATAAGGCCTTCTGCCTTGTGTTTTTTTATTTAATTTTACCTTGAGTCTGAAATCATCGGTCTTCAGCCGTCCTTCAATTAAGGTTGTTGCTTTTCAAGTGTAGGATTTTGGGGGCCTTCAGCCAAATTACAGAACTTACTTAACGTGAGGCCTTCTGCCTTCTAATTTATTTATTTATTTATTTTTGGCGTCTGAATTTTGAGTTAATGGCTTTCAGCCTTTTTATTAAAGTGGTTGTGCCCTTAAGGCACAAGATAGTGTGGCGTATTCAGTCGATAACTAAGTTCAAGTATTTGTACTGTAATGTTTGGTCAAATAAATACAGTTATATGTGATCCAGTGTAACTGACAGCCGTTCATTTTGGCCCCTTTTCCTTAATTCTAACTACCTGTCCTGTCCTGCGGGCTTAGCAGGGGGTTTCAAAGGCCTTCAAAGAGAAACTTTCCTTTTGCCACTTACATATTCTCTTCTTGGTCCAACTTCAATCGTCGCTAATTGGCTGTCGTTTTATGACTGAAGCTGCACACCAAAGCATTTCCGACCTGTGGTCATCTGGAAAATTTTGCACCGTTTGACTTCCTTTGACCTGCTCTGGCCTCATTAGTGTCTTGCTTTTCTCCAGTTTGTATGTGTAGAAGCTCGGATAGCTCTGATGGTAGAGCACTTACCCTCGAAAGGTAAAGGTATGGAGCTAGAGTCTCGGTCTGGCACATAGTTTTAATCTGTCAGGAAGTTTCATATCAGCGCACACTCCGTTGCAGAGTGAAAATTTCAGCCTGGGAACATCCCCCAGACTGTGGCTAAGCCATGTCTCCGAAATATTCTTTCTTCCTGGAGTGCTAGTTCTGCAATGTCCGCAGGAGAGCTTCTGTGAAGTGTGGAAGGTAGGAGACGAGGTACTGGCGGAAATGACGCTGTGAGGACGGGTTGTGAGTCGTGCTTGGGTAGCTCAGGTGGTAGAGCACTTGCCCACGAAAAGAAAAGGTCCTGAGTTCGAGTGTCAGTCCAGCACACAGTTTTAATCTGGCAGGAGGTTCTTTTAACCCTCTTGTATTACATAATGTGAAGTGCACGAGCTTGCGATACAGGGAGGAGAAATAGACTCGCATCACGGCCGTGCTGCAGATTAACAACTGTGGGCCAGTATATCAATCGGCCTGACTGTTGTCTTACGCGGTTTCTGACACACAAGCTGGACTGGTCCCCAATATCAGCCTAAAAAAGTGTGAGTGCGATACGTAATAAACATTTTAAATACGACCACAAACAGGTCAAAGGTTTCTCCATTCCCTTAAGCTGTCCTCATACTGTGTTTCTCATTATGAAGCATAACAGATGTGGTCTCTATCATAGCTGCTGCAAGCGGTGAAGCGACCTGCTACATCTCACAGAGAACCCTGCTCAACACGATTTGCAACCACAGGGCTCTCCAGTGGCAGATGTCAGCTACATCTCGTGCGCAAATAGTACAGTTTGTTTTCGAAAATGGACCCCCGTAAATACGGTGTATTAACTCCGTTCGCTATCGTCGGAGTAGGAGGGAATCAGCCAGTAATGTAGACGGCAGTCTTTAAGTTTATTGGTCGGGGTTAGCCGAGCGGTCTAAGACGGTGCAGTCATGGGCTGTGCGGCTGGTCCCGGCGGAGGTTCGAGTCCTCCCGTGTGCATGGGTGTGTGTGTTCGTCCTTAGGATAATTTAGGTTAAGTAGTGTGTAAGCGTAGGGACTGATGACCTTAGCAGCTAAGTCCCATAAGATTTCACACACATTTGAACATTTTTTATTGGTCCATGTTCCCTGACACAGTCACAAGATTGAACAAACGTTGTCCTATATTGGGAGCGCTCTTACTCAAAATAAATAACATCGAATATTGCAGACGGTACCTCTATTAAATTCATAAGAAAGCCTAAACGTCTATTAGAAAACAAAAGGTGAAAAAAAATTGCAGTTACAGAGTTGTGAACCTGCTACGTCTCGTTTCACAGCCCACAACTCCACTACTCTATCAGTTACTTTTACAATTTTAACCTACCACCGGTATCTAAGTTGTATGTATGTATGTCTCAAGGCTACAGTTATAGACGTCATTATTTGACATTTAAGTGTAACAAATTATACCAAAACGATATACTTTTGATTAGTCATCACTGGAACATAGCGCTGAAGGAGTGTACTTTCATAATACGCAGCATATAATACAAAAATCCTCAAATACGAGACGTATTTTTAACTATCGATATGCAGTTTTCCGTAGTTTTATTATAAGAAATCGTACCGAAAACGACGCGTTTTCGAGAGATCCTCAATGAGCCCTTGCTTTGAAACAGCTTATCTTTATTGCCCGTACATTATAATATAAAACGCATCAAATATTGAGTTCAACTCCGTGTCAGTCAATCAAATATGGCGTCTCTTAAGTTCTGCTTGTGGCGTCAAACCTCTGCCTGTCCAGAAGCAAAAATCCTTCTCTCCAAGCTTAGCAGTGTATCAACACGCGAAATTCGATACTTGGAAATTACTCAACTCGATCAGGTCCTCTTCCACAGAATCCTTTAGAAAACTGACGATTGCAGCGAGAGAAAAGACACTGGCGCAGAGTTAAAATAAATTTGCCAGAATCTGAGTACTGTTGATCCTGCAGTAGGTGAAATTAACGTTCACAAGGAGACGTTCTTATGGGTGTGATTGACTTTTGAAAACCATCTCTATGGTGACGTGGGTTGGTGTCCCAGGTATCACACGCCGCAGTTATTCACCCTGATGGGCTTTCGTTTGGCACTAAGCTAAGAAAGGAAATTTTTGTAATTTTATGCCATACTCTAGAGTTTTAAAAATAGGAGCATTGCCTAGATTAGTGGCATAGAATAATGGTTTAACTATATTGTTCATATGGAGTGCGTCTTGGGTTCTAATCTCCTCATGTGCTTTGAAATATTTTACTTTTTAAACTTTATCAAAGTAGTTTTTGTGGTGTCACCACCAGACACCACACTTGCTAGGTGGTAGCCTTTAAATCGGCCACGGTCCGTTATTATACGTCGGCCCCGCGTGTCGCCACTATCAGTGATTGCAGACCGAGCGCCGCCACACGGCAGGTCTAGAGAGACTTCCTAGCACTCGCCCCAGTTTTAAACCGACTTTGCTATCGATGGTTCAATGACAAAATACACTCTCATTTGCCGAGACGATAGTTAGCATAGCCTTCAGCTACGTCATTTGCTACGACCTAGCAAGGCGCCATTACCGGTTACTATTGAGATTATGAATAATGTACCGTCAAGAGCGATGTTCACCATTAATGGATTAAAGTTAAGTATTCCACAAGCTACGTCCGTTTTTCTAAAGTCTAATTTACTTGTCCTGTCCCAGACCTCACGCCAGCCTGCGTGAGCTAAAACGCGTGCCTTTCGGCTTCCTCTAGTACCCGGTGTTGGCTCTCCTGCCAACCCACAACAATTTTGGTCATAATTTGTATTCAGTCAGTGCTTTATGTTTAATTCTTTTATTTCTAACGCTGTGTCATATCATTTTAACCACCGTCTCGACTACACGATTTCTTTTCTTCCATTCATTCTTTTTCCGTTTGTGTGCATGTGAATTTCATTGTTTTCGATTATCTGTCATAACAGTCAAACATTTAAAACTGGCAGTCGAACGGTTAAAAACAAAAAACGAAATAATATGTTTATACTGACTGTGGAATGGTGTCAGAAATGTATTTTTTGTTTCAAGATGTTCATTGTTTGGATGGTAAATGTAAATGTCGTGTGACTAGGGCCTCCCGTCGGGAAGACCGTTCACCGGGTGCGATTCTTTCGATTTGCCGCCACTTCGGCGACTTGCGCGTCGATGGTGATGAAGTGATGATGATTAGGACAACACAACACCCAGTTCCTGAGCCGAGATAATCTCCGACGCAGACGGGAATCGAACCCAGGCCCTTAGGATGGACATTCTGTCGCGCTGACCACTCGGATACCGGAGGTGGACGTTTGAATGCTGATCGTGATACATACATTTAAAACATAGATTCTTGTTGCACTAAAGACAAAATTACACAGATGAAGATTTAAATAAAGTTCCACCAAAATGAGGAATATAAATAATAAATGTAGTAAGATGGACGAAAATACTATGCCGAAACTGAAGAAATTAAATCAAAGTTAATATGTAACAATTGAAGTTACATGTACAAAATTCCGTGTGAAAGAAGAATGAACGAAAGAAAAATGAGAGCAAATAAAAAAGTTAAAATGATGATTAAAACGACATTAATAGGAATTAGAAATTAAAAAAATACGTTTAAAGCAATTAACTGAATAAAAATTAATTGAATAAACATAATTCAGCCGGCCGTTATGGCCGAGCGGTTCTAGGCGCTTCAGTCTGGAAGCGCGCGACCGCTTCGGTCTCAGGTTCGAATCCTGCCTCAGGCATGGATGTGTGTGATGTCCTTAGGTTAGTTAGGTTTAAATACTTCTAAGTTCTAGGGGACTGATGACCTCATATGTTAAGTCCCATAGTGCTTGGAGCCATTTGCATCATTTTGAAAAATAATTCTCAAAATCATTTCAGTAAGAAATAACAAACTTCAAAACATTTCCAGAAAATCCAACACACAACCATCTGTATATGGAGAATGCACATTAACCATTACATTCTGTGTAGTACCACCATTTTCAGAGCTTTAGAGCAAGAGTAATCATTCTATTTTACCTACCGCCCACTTTTGTATCTCTGTCAGTAGTAAAATTATGAAGTAAGGAAGCCACTTTACAAAATTTTAAAGCAGAATCGCAGCAAGTCAAGTAATAGTGTCATTACTTACTAAACGTTTTATGACAAAATTTTAGCCGCGCGGGATTAGCCGAGCGGTCTGGGGCGCCGCAGTCATGGACTGTGCTGCTGGTCCCGGCGGAGGTTCGAGTCCTCCCTCGGGCATGGGTGTGTGTGTTTGTCCTTAGGATAATTTAGGTTAAGTAGTGTGTAAGCTTAGGGACTGGTGACCTTAGCAGTCCCATAAGATTTCACACACATTTGGACATTTTTTTGAAAATTTTTTATGAAAACTAATGAAAATGATTTTGAAATCCATACCACCTGCTACCATGCACGAAAGCACGAAAGCAAGAATGCCTAGAAATGGGCGATAGAAACCAGGTTGACTATCACTGCTTTAGAGCATCATGCGAAGTTAACGATTTTTTTTATCAATTGCTTGTAAATGCGGGCGCATGAGGCTGAATGGCTGCAAGGTCTGTGATACCTGGGACCCTGACCTACACAACCGCATAGATGGTTTCAAAAAAGTCAGCCCCAGCCACAGGGACCTCTCTTCGTAACAAAAAGAAGAAGAACAAGACGCATGTGCAGAGGCTTTACTCGCGTTGTCGCCAGTGCTGCCAACCTGCCTGCCTCGTTGTGGTTCACAGCTGGCAGCGTTCGTGTTATCGCCGCATCGGCAATCACAGCAGAGCGCCGCACAGTCGTCAACACGAGGTCCCGAATTCCTGCTCCGTCAAATCCGGCCGCGTGCCAGTAAGCAGGGATTTCCGCCCCCTCCTCCCACACCTTCCCCCGCGCCGATACACACACACACACACACACACACACACACACACGGACGTAATCCCGCCGCCTATCGGGCAGTTCAGTTCACAGCGGAATCTGCCCTCGCTGTCCACACCCGTTCTCTACCCATTGCCATCCACCCATACCCCCCTCGCGACAGTCAGCGCATTCCACATCCAATAACACTCCTGTCCCTCCCCCCCCCCCCCCCCCTCTACCTCCTGCCGGCTACCCGGAGCATGTTTTCCTTCTCCTGTTGGCACAAGACGTGGAGAAGGGAGGACCGGACCGTTTTCTATCGTATAGCTTCTCGGCCAACGAAAAAACACACACGAAGCTTGCTGGAACCATAGGCGCGTTTCATCTGTTAAAGTAACACGTATGGGGGAATAACTAATTTTCATAACTTTACATACAGGGTGTTACAAAAAGGTGCGGCCAAACTTTCAGGAAACATTCCTCGCCCACAAATAAAGAAAAGATGTTATGTGGACATGTGTCCGGAAACGCTTAATTTCCATGTTAGAGCTCATTTTAGTTTCGTCAGTATGTGCTGTACTTCTTCGATTCACCGCCAGTTGGCCCAATTGAAGGAAGGTAAAGTTGACTTCTGTGCTTGTGTTGACATGCGACTCTTTGCTCTACAGTACTAGCATCAAGCACATCAGTACGTAGCATCAACAGGTTAGTGTTCATCACGAACGTGGTTTTACAGTCAGTGCAATGTTTACAAATGCGGAGTTGGCAGATGCCCATTTGATGTATGGATTAGCACGGGGCAATACCGTGGCGCGGTACGTTTGGATCGAGACAGATTTCCAGAACGAAGGTGTTCCGACAGGAAGAGGTTCGAAGCAATTGACCGGCGTCTTAGGGAGCACGGAACATTCCAGCGTATGACTCGCGACTGGGGAAGACCTAGAACGACGAGGACACCTGCAATGGACGAGGCAATTCTTCGTGCAGTTGGCGATAACCCCAATGTCAGCGTCAGAGAAGTTGCTGCTGTACAAGGTAACGTTGACCACATCACTGTATGGAGAGTGCTACAAGAGAACCAGTTGTTTCCGTACCATGTACAGCGTGTGCAGGCACTATCAGTAGCTGATTGGCCTCCACGGGTACACTTCTGCGAATGGTTCATCTAACGATATGTCAATCCTCATTTCAGTGCAAATGTTCTCTTTACGGATGAGGCTTCATTCCAACGTGATCAAATTGTAAATTCTCACAATCAACATGTGTGGGCTGACGGGAATTCGCACGCAATTGTGCAATCACGTCATCAACACAGATTTTATGTGAAAGTTTGGGCAGGCATTGTTGGTGACGTTTTGATTGGGCCCCATGTTCTTCGGCCTACGCTCAATGGAGCACGTTATCATGATTTCGTACGGGATACTCTACCTGTGCTGCTACAACATGTGCCTTTACAAGTACGACACAACATGTGGTTCATGCACGATGGAGCTCCTGCACATTTCAGTCGAAGTATTCGTACGCTTCTCAACAACAGATTCGGTGACCAATGGATTGGTAGAGGCGGACCAATTCCATGGCCTCCACGCTCTCCCGACCTCAACCCTCTTGACTTTCATTTATGGGGGCATTTGAAAGCTCTTGTTTACGCAACCCCGGTACCAAATGAAGAGACTCTTCGTGCTCGTATTGTGGACGGCTGTGATAAAATACGCCATTCTTCAGGGCTGCATCAGTGCATCAGGGATTCCATGCGACGAAGGTTGGATGCATGTATCCTCGCTAACGGAGTACATTCTGAACATTTCCTGTGACAAAGTGTTTGAAGTGACGCTGGTACGTTCTGTTGCTGTGTGTTTCCATTCCATGGTTAATGTGATTTGAAGGGAAGTAATAAAATGAGCTCTAACATGGAAAGTAAGCGTTTCCGGACACATGTCCACATAACATACTTTCTTTCTTTGTGTGTGACGAATGTTTCCTGAAACTTTGGCCGTACCTTTTTGTAACACCCTGTATAGAGCTTCTTAAAGACGTCTCACACACCCAAAACATCAAAACTTTATTGACACAATTAATGTGAACACCCTCACTAAAACAGGCAAATTAAAGCAACTCACCGAAACAATGGGAAAATGTGACCTAAAAATCAATGCACTGCAATAGACAAGCTTCATGGATGAAAGACACTTTAACATAGAGAATTGTAGGATCTACAAGGGCAAGATAGCCATCTGAAGTTGCTCCTGCCAGCACGAAACCACTTATGATGCTGAAATGAAGTATTTTAAAAATATTTGTTGCAGTTTAATAATAATAATATGTAACTGTTAGCTATCTCTCAGAAACCTGTTTATAAATTTTAACCATCACGGTAGAAGAAGATGGAATATGACTGTAAAAGAAATGATTTTGGCCTGTAGGGTAAATTTATATTATTTATACGGATCTAAATTTATGGCCTGACAAAGCGAACAGAAAACCTGGCCATAGAGGCAGCACCATAATTTTTAACAGGCGAAGGACACGGAAGGGAGGTGGTAACAGCTTACAGTTCAGTTTTCTTACTAGTCACACGCTACGTGGGTACGACCTGAATAGTGCTACGAGAAAACACTGAACGACACTTCTGTTTAACAGTACTGTCCACACACTTTGACAACGTTCATTTGCCCAATAATGTGTCTGAATCCACTTTCCGAATAAATGAACCATTGAGCAACTAAATTCTTATGAGCCATTTCAAACATGATTTCTTAACCTATGCTGTCTCGTCAGTGTACATTACAACTCGTTTGCTTTGGTACCTTTTAAAACTAGACAAAATAAACGTTCTCAGTTATACGAGGCGTGTTTTTTAAGTAATTACCGTTTTGAAATTAAAAAAAGACGTGCTAAGATATCTCAATAACTTTATTTTTACATGAAAGCCTGTACCTTAATCTACTTTTCTACATAATTTCCGTCAATATTGAGGCACTTGTCATAACGTTGTACCAGTTTTGAGTACTCACAGAAGTCTGCCGCCTGACTTGTCAACAACTGCATCAGCACTGTTTTGACTTTGTGATCGTCTTGAAGACGCTGACCGCCCAGGAGTTTCTTCAAGTGCAGGAACAGACAGTAGTCCCTGGGCGCAAGATCGGGGCTGTACGGAGGATGAAATAATTCGCCATATGCGGACGGTCATTGTCTTGCAGCAAAACGATGATCTTGCTCAACTTTCATGGACTGTTGCTTTGATTCTGGTGTGATGTAGGCTACCCATGTTTCATCGCCCGTAACAATTTGACTTAAGAAATTATCAGTTTTCGGTAATTCTAGTGCTCGCAGTGCCGTACAAAACACTAAGAGAAACATTAGGAAAGTCATCCCACAAGGAGGAAATCGTAAAGCGTCTGTTTTCTCTCACCTTATTGTCCACCTCCTGCAGCAACCTTTCATTGACGACCGAAAGACGTCCACTCCGTTGTTCATCATGCACATTTGTGCGGCCATCTTTAAATGGTCTCACCCACTTCCTTACCATTGCATCACTCATAATGTTTTCTCACGATGAATATCGATCGCTTTTAGGCCTTTAGCACCAAGAAATCTCATAACAGCCCGTACTTCGCAGTCGGCGGGACTCACGTTTATCGGAGGCATCTTAAACACTCACAAGGGAACCTCCCCATCGCACCCCCCTCAGATTTAGTTATAAGTTGGCACAGTGGATAGGCCTTGAGAAACTGAACACAGATCAATCGAGAAAACAGGAAGAAGTTGTGTGGAACTATGAAAAAAATTAGCAAAATATACAAACTGAGTAGTCCAAGTGCAAGATAGGCAACATCAAGGATAGCTTCAGCTTAAGAGCGCCGTGCTCCCGTGGTTAGCGTGAGCAGCTGCGGAACGAGAGGTCCCTGGTTCAAGTCTTCCCTCGAGTGAGAATTTTTACTTTCTTTATTTTCGCAAAGTTACGATCTGTCCGTTCGTTCATTGACATCTCTGTTCACTGTAATAAGTTTATTGTCCGTGTTTTGCGACAGCACCGCACCGCAAAACCGTGCCTCTTAAATGGGAACCGAAAACATTTGATCTCAAGGTCATAGGTCAACCGATTCCTCCACGGGAAAACACCTCTGGTATATTCTATACGACACTGGTGACGGCATGTGCGTCACATGACAGGAACGTGTTGTGGACCCACCTAACTTGTACACTTGGCGAATGGGTGAAAAGATTCTTCTACCTTGCCCGATTTAGGTTTTCTTGTGGATGTCATAATCACTCCCAAAAACGTGATGAAAACATAAGAGTTTGTTACATAAACTGAAACAAATAAATGCAACAGTTTCACAGTCGCACAGTTTCCCTGTGCTCTGTCAAAACATATGTTTTTAAAGTTTTAAAATTTTTCCGTGTGTAGACTGTCAAATCCTGCATATGTCCAAGCAAATCTGAACATGTCCCGGAATTTTGGAGAGCGAAGTTGATTATGTGTGAGTACGTGAACTTTGATAATCGTCTCAAAATTAAAAATAAAAATTTTCGCTCGAGGGAAGACTTGAACCAAGGACATTTCGTTTCGCATCTGCTCACGCTAACCACGGGACCACGGCGCTACTGAGCACAGAACATTCTTGATGTTGCCTATCTTTCTCATAGACTACTCAGTTTGTATATTTTGCTTATTTTTTTCATAGTTCCACACAACGTCTTCCTGTTTTCTCCATTGATCTGTGCTCAGTTTTTCAAGGCCTATGCACTGTGCCAACTTATAACTAAACCTGAGGGGGGTGCGATGGGGAGGTTCCCTTGTCAGTACATAACGTAAACAAGGAAGAATCAGACTGCAATGGCGTCAGTGCGTAGATTAAGGTACAGGCTTTCATGTAAAAATAAAGTTATTGGGATATCTTAGCACGTCTTTTTTAAATTTCAAAACGGTACTTACTTAAAACACACGCCTAGTACGGTGCTGCACCTGAAGTGCACTTCTGTGTAACAAAAGCTGTAAAGTTTTCGCAGAGCTGGTATTCCTTCGCACTACGAACAAATCACAATAATTGATGCCTAACGTCGCATTTATTTATAACATCAGTGGGATACTTATTGCCTGGGTTTTGCTTCTAGACACTTGAGTCTCAGCATCGAGACCTTCCTTCTGTAATTTTGCACAAGACAGACTTATACTGCTTCAGAAAAAAAGTGAAGCAATGACAAGACTTGGTCTAAACGATCAGAGTTGTAGTTCCCAGGTACGAGAGTTACAGCAGGCACAACAATACCTCACGGACATCCTACGTACTCTTTCATTACCTCTCATGTGCATTTTTCAACGGGACCACACTCGTCCAAACATGGCACTGTTACCTCCGTGTGCGTGATGTTTGAGATACTCCCATAGGCAGGAAAATGCTCAGGTCTGTCCCCGGCGGAACTCCTGTGGACTATCTCAGCCACCAACTCCATTCAAGCGCCAGTATTTGAGGCACCGTTTGAAACAGTTCTGTACAATCTTGTCTCAGGAGAAGATAAGCGGTTTTGTGAAACACTTTCCAATCGAATCAGTGCAGGCACCCAGAGCAGACAGGGTACAACATCGCACTCATAAGTGGGCTAATACTATAAAGTGACGGCCGGAGTGACCGAGCGGTTCTAGGCGCTTCAGTCTGGAACCGCGCGACCGCTACGGTCGCAGGTTCGAATGCTGCCTCGGGCATGGATGTGTGTCATGTCCTTAGGTTAGTAAGGTTTAAGTAGTTCTAAGTTCTAGGGGACTGATGACCTCAGATGTTAAGTCCCATAGTGCTCACAAGGGAACCTCCCCATCGCACACCCATCAGATTTAGTTATAAGTTGGCACAGTGGATAGACCTTGAAAAACTGAACACAGATCAACCGAGAATACAGGAAGAAGTTGTGTGCAACTATGAAAAAGATAAGCAAAATATACAAACTGAGTAGTCCATGCAGAAGATAGGCAACATCAAGGAAAATGTGAGCACATAAGCGCCGTGGTCCCGTGGTAAGCGTGAGCAGCTGCGGAATGAGGTCCTTGGTTCAAGTCTTCCCACGAGTGAAAAGTTAAATTTTTTATTTTCAGACAATTTTAGTGTGGGGGTAGATGTGATTACCATTCCTCCAGGTTGTACACCTCTTGTGCAATCGTTAGATGTGTTTGGTTTTCGGCAAGTGAAATACTTTGTGAAAGTATTCTATGATTTTGCGAAGCTGCACAGGTACACAGAGCAGTATTGTTTACGTGATCGTGTGTCAATTATCAAAGTTCAGGCACTCACACATAATCAACTTCGTTCTCCAAAATTTCAGACATGTTCAGATTTGATCGGACATTTGCAGCATTTGACGGTCTACACAAGTAAAAATTTGAAAACGTTAAAAACATATGTTTTGACAGAGCACAGGGAAAACTGTGCGACTGTGAAACTGTTGCATTCTTTTGTTGCAGTTTATGTGACAAACTCTTACGTTTTCATCACTTATTACATCCACAAGAAAACCTAAATCGAACAAGGTAGAAGAATCTTTTTACCCATTCGCCAAGTGTACAGGTTAGGTGGATCGACATCATATTCCTGTCATGTGACGCACATGCCGTCACCAGTGTCGTATAGAATATACCAGACGTGTTTCCCCGTGGAGGAATCGGTTGACCTATGACCTTGGGATCAAATGTTTTCGGTTCCCATTGGAGAGGCACGTCCTTTCGTCTACTAATCACACGGTTTTGTGGTGCGGTCGCTAAACACAGACACTAAACTTATTACAGTGAACAGAGACGTCAATGAACGAACGGACAGATCATAACTTTGCGAAAATAAAGAAAATAAACTTTTCACTCGAAGGAAGACTTGAACCAAGGACCCCTCGTTCCGCAGCTGCTCACGCTAACCACGGGACCACGGCGCTCCTGCGCTCACATTCTCCTTGATGTTGCATATCGTGCGCATAGACTACTCAGTTTGTATATTTTGCTTATTTTTTTCATAGTTCCACACAACTTCTTCCTGTTTTCTCGATTGATCTGTGTTCAGTTTTTCAAGGCCTATCCACTGTGCCAACTTATAACTAAATCTGAGGTGGGTGCGATGTGGAGGTTTCCTTGTCAGAGCCATTTGAACCTGTCAAGTAAATGCTACTGCATTATGTACCACCTGAAATAACACCACTTACTCTGTCAAGCAGTGAAGTTCCATTTCGTTTCCACATCCTCTTTTGAGTACTTCTCCAGGCATGTATATTGCTTACACGCTCTGTCGTCTTTTCGTCAGTACTTTCACTCCCTTTTCTTTATCATCGTCGAGAGCCATTTCCGCAATCACTTTCAGGGCTTCGCTTGCTAGGCAACAACACACAGTACTTGTAATTGCAGTTTTGCTGTACCTAGTCATGTGAGCAACTTACGTCTCCCCATATCCGGCCTACTATCCACTTAGTCGAGTAATGCAGGCGTTAAAAGTTATAGCGATATGGATTTTACACTATTATTTGCTGTTTCCATATCTCTAGCGATATGGATTTTACACTATTATTTGCTGTTTCCATATCTCTGAGTATTGTGTTACTGTCCAATTGCACCTGACTGGAGTACAAGAATCAGCATTAAGAGATATTTAATGGAATATATGTGGTAAAACAATTATGTAGCTTTAACTCAAAATATTCACTCCTACCTCCTCCGAACTATAAACCACGCATTCTCATACTGCCATGTGTAAACAAAATTTGCCGCGCGGGATTAGCCGAACGGTCTGGGGCGCTGCAGTCATGGACTGTTCGGCTGGTCCCGGCGGAGGTTCGAGTCCTCCCTCGGGCATGGGTGTGTGTGTATGTTCTTAGGATAATTTAGGTTAACTAGTGTGTAAGCTTAGGATCTGATGACTTCAGCAGTTAAGTCCCATAAGATTTCACACACATTTGAACATTTTTTTAAAAACAAAATTTATGAAAAATCACTCGCTGGGCTGCACGCTTTCACAGCTTTTGTCCGAAAATGTGGCACCTGCCAAACTTCTGCGCCTTAGGCAGTAGCCTGCTTCGCCTTTATAGCAGAGCCTCTCAGTGTGTGATGGTAGGGATTCTATACCCGCCTGGATAGGCACGTGTGTTATATGACCGTTTCCGGGACGGGGAGGCACACTAGCACAGGATAGAATCCACCCTGTGGATTAAAGACGAGGGATCGGTGTGCCTGAATATTGTTTTTAGGCGGTTTCTCGCATCTCACTTGATGAATACTGTGTTCGTTCGCACGTTTCGCCTTGGATACAGGCTACGATAACACTTCGAACACTTTCTCTTACTAGCACACACAGTTTACACTACATGCAGCTCTGTTTCTGTCCTGAGGGGTTGAACAGCAGACTAATGACCTACGCTGTTTTGTTGTCTTAATCACTTACTCAGCATTAGCGTTGGAGATACGACAAGTGAAAATCAGTGTTCGACAGAATCAGTACCCTTCCACAAAGTAGTGACTTGTGGAAAGTAGCAATATGTCGTTGTAAAGTCCAATGAGAGAAAGTGCATGTCTTGTTGGCAACCCTGTCGCAACGGATGCTGTGGGCTGGTACATTCTGAACTCCATTCCGATCCTACCAATATGTCATCCCAACCATTACCTGGTATTGTATTGTAACCATCTGCATGCTACAGGCAGCATTAAAAGTTGGTTCTGCTGCCAGTTAACATATTAAACACAGCTGAGCAGTAACTTAAAAGTAAAATTTAATTTCTGTTGCACCTCTCTCTCTTTCTCATTCTCTCTCTCTCATTCTCTCTTTTTACTTTAAGTAGCGAAAAAACAATCGTATTTTTGTGCAAGCTTACTCGAGTAAGTAATGTAGTGTTATCATTCAGTGTTGTATATTGTGGTGTCGACTTCACCAATTGATGTGTTTGGAGCTGGTTGAGCATACTGTGTGCTTATTTTGGCTTCACTGGGACAGTTTTAAAATGTCGTGTATGGCAGGAGGGAAAGGCAGGTTGGTTCGGGATTTATTATATTCTTCCTGCGTAAAAATTTGACATATCCATCGTGAGTGTGGTAACTGTATGTACGGCTGGTCATGCTCACTGACCTGGTCAACGCACATCAGATGTGACCAGTGTCAATGCTGAAACGGCTCGAGCCTCGGATGACAACACGTCTGAGGCGTTGCGTAGACGTGTATGTGGACTTTATAGTGCTGGCGTTGCTGCGATGTGTGTGCACGTGTGTGTGGGTGTGTGTGGGTGTGTGTGTGGCCGCTGCTGCGCTGCCCGCAGGAGTCCAGACCGCCAGACTGGAGCCTCCAGGTGTCCCGTGCAGTCGCCGCCCCGCCGCCGCCTTCTGGAGCCCGGGGGACCGCTCGGAGACTGACCCTGCGGTGCGTGGCCGCTTTGTCGGTTGCAGCGCCGACGGGAGCTACGAGGTGACCATCAAGACCAAGGCGACCGTCTACTACACGGGGCTGGTCATGTGGCAGCCGCCGGCCGTCTACAAGTCCTCGTGCTCTATCGATGTTGAGTTCTTTCCCTACGACGTGCAGACGTGTGTCTTGAAGCTAGGCAGTTGGACCTATGACGGTTTCAAGGTGACGCCTCTTCCTCACCGCCTGCTGCTCGCCACACACACACACACTCACAAACACACACACACACAGACAGACAGACACTCACACCTACACCTACACCTCTCACTACACCACTAGCAACACTTCCGCTCTCCAGCAGCCGTACTTTTCTTCAACAGAGGTAGGCTCACCCCCACTCACATCACTTCTCGAAGGAACCCGTGTTCAAATGAGAATTATGATCGAAATTGTATCTGCATCTAAAGCTTTCCCAGGTATACTAAATCGTGTTCCTGAGATTCTGAATATCGTTGGCAAAATCTGACGTCGTCACAGAAATTGTTCTCCTTTAGGTCCAGCAGCATAATACCAGGTGACCAAAAAGTCAGTATAAACTTGAAAACTTAATAAACCACGGAATAAGGTAGATAGAGAGGTAAAAATTGATACACATGCTTGGGATGACATGGTGTTTTATTAGAACAAAAAAAAACATTTTGCTGAACACATGAAAGGTCGTATTGATTGGCGACTCCATGTTGTCTTGTGCACTACGACCAGATAACAGGTATACTTGAAAAAAGAGACAGCATTGGTCGTATATTTTTTACTATCGCAAAATCGATTTTCTGTCACTGAGTGACCATCTTCAGTGCTATATTGTATAACTTAAATTAGGATGCACTGTTGTCACTAAGATTACGGCAATCACATAGACTATGTGAGTCTATGTGATTGCCGTAAGCTTAGTGACAACAGTGCATCCTAATTTAAGTTATACAATATAGCACTGAAGATGGTCACTCAGTGACAGAAAATCGATTTTGCGATAGTAAAAAATATACGACCAATGCTGTCTCTTTTTTCAAGTGTACATGAAAGATCTCTTGCGCGCGTCGTTTGGTGATGATCGTGTGCTCAGCCGCCACTTTCGTCGTGCTTGGCCTCTCAGTTCCCCAGACCTGGCTTTGAGGTTACTTGAAGTCGCAAGTGTATCGTGACTCACCGACATCTCTAGGGATGCTGAAAGACAACGCCCGACGCCAATGCCTCACCATAACTCCGGACATGCTTTACAGTGCTGTTTGCAACATTATTCCTCGACTACAGCTATTGTCGAGGAATGATGGTGGACATAATGAGCATTTCCTGTAAAGAACATCATCTTTGCTTTGTCTTGCTTTGTTATGCTAATTATTGCTATTCGGATCAGATGAAGTACCATCTGTCAGACACTGTTTGAACTTTTGTATTTATTTGGTTCTAATATAAACCCATGTCATTCCAAGCATGTGTGTCAATTTGTACCTCTCTATCTACATTATTCCGTGATTTATTCAGTTTTCAAATTTATGCTGACTTTTTCATGACCCTGTATATACCCGATAACCAAATAATCATTACAATAGATGCACCAAAATAGCTGCTTATAATACCTAATCTTTATTCACTGCAGACTTTATCAACATTTATCACAATTGTCAAGTACATCTACATTCATGTGGCGTCCATATTGCGTCGTTAGTGGGCTAGTTATAAGACAGTCCACTAAGTGCGTAATATGCCTGCCTAGTTAGCTGAGCAGTTTAATGCAAGACTTTCCGGAGTGGAAAGGAGCCCCTGGTCCCCGGCACGAATCCGCCCGGCGGCCTTGTGTCGAGGTTCGGTGAACCGGCCAGTCTGTGGATGGTGTTTAGGCAGCTTTCCATCTGGCTCGGCGAATGCGGGCTGGTTCCCCTTATTCCACCTCAGTTACACTATGTCGGCGATTGCTGCGCATACAAGTTCTCCACAACCCGTACACCACCATTACTCTACCACGCAAACATAGGGGTTACACTGATCTGGTGTGAGACGTTCCCTGGGGGGTTGGGGGTGGGGTGTCCACCGGGGGCTGAACCACACAATAACTCTGGGTTCGGTGTGGGGCAGCGGAGGGGTGAAGTGGACTGCGGTAGTCGTCGTGGGGTTGTGGACCACTTCAGCTGCGGCGGGAACGGAGCCGCTCCCGTTAACATACAATACAACTACGTAATGTAGACGTAATTTCAGCCTTGATATACTTGACAATGGTGACAAAAGTCATGAATTAAGTTTAGTTACTATAATTAGCTATTTTGGTACATCTGTTTTAATAAATGTCACAGCAGAACACCACCTCGTCATCTTTAGGTAATGATCTATACTGTCAGTGCTACGTTGTATTTCACCATTAACATCTTACAGGGATCCTACACCAGCAGCCAAAACTGTTCCTGACGATGATGATAAACGAGTGCTCGACAGCAACGTTTTGCTGGTACCATCTCGCCCACATGCGTAGGCGTCAGGGTTATGCCGTTGCCTATGGGAATCCTAATCCAATAGTGAAAACCATCCTTCATGACTGTGATGATGATGATGATGATGATGGTGATGATCAACTGCTCTATAGAACCGCTTCAGTGGTTCCATCTGATGCAGTCTGCATAAACTCCGCAAATAAACTGTGTATTTTACAATGGCCATTAATGCTCTACAGGGGTCCTACATCAACAACCAAAACAACCACTGATTATGATGATGATGATGATGATGAATGACTGCTCCACAGGAATGCTTCAGCGATACCATCTGGTACACCAATGCACTCCATATTCCGCCACGATCATTTACGCCCCATCAGGGCTCTACACCAACTGTCAAAGTTACCTTCTATGATGGTGAGCACCATAAGAAAAAATCTGGTTCATACATTATGATACGACTCGCATAAGCGTCAGCATTTTTGGCACGACTGTTAACACTCTGCAGGGCTTCTACACCAACAGTCTAAACTATGCTTAAAAATTTTTTGATGCAGTAATTTACCAACAGCCGTATGTATTGTAGAAATTTATTTTATGAACCTCTTATGTGCTACCAGTTTCTGCATTACATTGATGCAATCTTCAGGCCCCGCACGTCATAGTCGTAAAATCGCTGACCACCAAGAGCTGTTGCATAACGATTTGATTCCCGGATCCAGTTATATGGCTCCTTCCGGGTATAGCGATTTTACGACTATGACGCGTGGGGCCTGAAGTTGGCATCAATGTAATGCCGAAACTGGTAGCACATAAGAGGTTCATAAAATAAATCTCTACAATACATACGGCTGTTGGTAAATTATTGCATCAAGAAATACATGCCAGCCGTTGTCCCATGGTCCATAATGGATCAACGAAGAGCCTTGAAATTGGTGCTCCATAGAAACAGTTCAGTAGTACCGTCTGATAAAACATTCAAGCTTCAGGAAAACAATTATACAGCGTGAAGTACCAAAGCTGTTAACATGAAATATATTCGGAATCATTCAACATTTAGAAAAAGGATTTAGTAATGGTGCGCGAGCATACCGAAATTTTGTTGTACACTCAAATGCAGGAATGTTTTTTTCTGAGATGTGCTCAGTTCAACGAAGTATTTCTGTAGGTGACACGACTGTCTAGGTCTGGCGGTTTGATATACGAACACTCAAGAGCGCTACAGAAAATGACTAGCTCTGTCCTAGAAATATTTCTCCAAAAAATTAAATAGCGAATCTCGTTGGATACACATACGTTACTTATGAAGCTCGTAACATTCCTGTCTACTAACGCATTCACACAATAGAGATTTAGAAATTTGATCATGTTATGTTTAAGACCTGGTCGTGTCGCTTAATGTACAGCACGCTAGCGGGTAGGTGTGTCTGGCCCAGATCCAACCTACGATGCAGATTGGAAACCGATGGTGTGGTACACCGGCTACTCTGAGGTGTGGTTTTTAGGCGGTCAAATGCTTAGCTGGTTACAAATCTCCCCTTACAAAAAACAATACGCAAACAGTTAAAGTATCATAGAACACACAACGAAGATTGCACACGATTCGGAGACAGAATATCGCGTACACGACTTCGCTCCCTTAGGTTAACTGACGAGGGTTAAAAAACATATGGTATTCTAAACCAAAGCTAAGGAAAACAAATTTGCCAAATTGGGAAAAAACCGAAACCGAGATAAACGGTAACGAAACGGAGAGAGGGAGAGAGGGAGGGAGAAGGAGAGGGGGAGAGAGAGAGAGAGGGGGGGGAGGGTGAGAGAGGGGGGGGAGGGGGCAGGAGGGGGAGAGAGAGGGAGAGAAAAATAGAGAGGGGGGAGCGACATTCTTTTTAAACAGTTTCATACTCCTATTTTTTCTATAAAATTTATTTATGCAAGAAGAAGCATCCTATTCCTCTCTCGAAACAGTCTGTAATGCTTCTTTTGCAAAGTTGTTCAGAATTTCGCTAGACAAAAGTGTTGTGGCCACTAAAGACTCGGTGTAATGCCCACCCCATCGTGTAATATCAAGTGTTGGAATTCTTGCTTCGAGAAATTTGATGGTTCCTAAAATACCGGGTTATTACAAATGATTGAAGCGATTTCACAGCTCTACAATAACTTTATTATTTGAGATATTTTCACAATGCTTTGCACACACATCAAAAACTCAAAAAGTTTTTTTAGGTATTCACAAATGTTCGATATGTGCCCCTTTAGTGATTCGGCAGACATCAAGCCGATAATCAAGTTCCTCCCACGCTCGGCGCAGCATGTCCCCATCAACGAGTTCGAAAGCATCGTTGATGCGAGCTCGCAGTTCTGGCACGTTTCTTGGTAGAGGAGGTTTAAACACTGAATCTTTCACATAACCCCACAGAAAGAAATCGCATGGGGTTAAGTTGGGAGAGCGTGGAGGCCATGACATGAATTGCTGATCATGATCTCCACCACGACCGATCCATCGGTTTTCCAATCTCCTGGTCAAAAAATGCCGAACATCATGATGGAAGTGCGGTGGAGCACCGTCCTGTTGAAAGACGAAGTGGGCGCTGTCGGTCTCCAGTTGTGGCATGAGCCAATTTTCCAGCATGTCCAGATACACGTGTCCTGTAACGTTTTTTTCGCAGAAGAAAAAGGGGCCATAAACTTTAAACCGTGAGATTGCACAAAACACGTTTACTTTTGGTGAATTGCGAATTTGCTGCACGAATGCGTGAGGATTCTCTACCGCCCAGATTCGCACATTGTGTCTGTTCACTTCACCATTAAGAAAAAATGTTGCTTCATCACTGAAAATAAGTTTCGCACTGAACGCATCCTCTTCCATGAGCTGTTGCAACCGCGCCGAAAATTCAAAGCGTTTGACTTTGTCATCGGGTGTCAGGGCTTGTAGCAATTGTAAACGGTAAGGCTTCTGCTTTAGCCTTTCCCGTAAGATTTTCCAAACCGTCGGCTGTGGTACGTTTAGCTTCTGCGGGCTACGCGTGAAACTTGCCCGCATGCGTTCAACCGTTTCTTCGCACACTGCAGGCCAACCCGTTGATTTCCCCTTACAGAGGCATCCAGAAGCTTTAAACTGCGCATACCATAGCCGAATGGAGTTAGCAGTTGGTGGATCTTTGTTGAACTTCGTCCTGAAGTGTCGTTGCACTGTTATAACTGACTGATGTGAGTGCATTTCAAGCACGACATACGCTTTCTCGGCTCCTGTCGCCATTTTGTCTCACTGCGCTCTCGAGCGCTCTGGCGGCAGAAACCTGAAGTGCGGCTTCAGCCGAACAAAACCTTATGAGTTTTTCTACGTATCTGTAGTGTGTCGTGACCATATGTTAATGAATGGAGCTACAGTGAATTTATGAAATCGCTTCAATCGTTTGTAATAGCCCCGTATGTTTGGTTAACAGCTTTGGTGATTCACCCTGCACCGCTTCAACTCTTGTATTAAATGGTCCGTTTTGTGCCAGAGACCGCGTAGCTACTGTCGTCTCCACCGTGAAGCACTATTTTCATTTCACCCAAAGACGTTTCAACAAAGCTTTTCCAACTCGAACGGGCCTTCTCATCTTAGAAACTATGGGAAAACAACAAATATGTATTGTGGGTGTATAGTCATTCGTGGTGATTTTCGTCACTAGCTATGCTGAAATATGTCACTCCGTTGCCTTACTCAGTTTGCCTACGTAAGTAATCAGCATGTCTCGTACTGGACCTCCCTTCAGTTCCCAGTAGTGCCAGGCACTTTCCTCGGTGCGAGAAACTGGACAGTGTGCACTCAACCCTTTGATGGCAACTTAGCGAGAACTAGCGCCTCCAAGGGCTAGAAATCCGAAAACAGCAGTAAGAGCGATGTGCTGACCATATGTCCCTCCATAACGCATCCCAATGGAGTCACATGACACAGAATGACACAGTGACCGGTCGACATTGCGCGATCCTCTGGATGCACCGAGGAGAATTTTTTTTTCTATCCTATCACTAGCTTTGGGTTTCGCCAACTCGAAATACTGTAATAAAAGTACATTAATAGCGAACAGGAAACTTGTTGGTCGCCGTTTTTAAATTGCGCATGAGGCATAATTTCCAAGTGATAATTAAAGCATAATAAATATTATCATCTCACCTTAACTGCTCTGTGCGATTTCAACTTCATCCAATAGCTTTGCATACCCAACAATGTACCAATAATTATGTACTTCACCCCCGATACATTGCAGCAAAAAGCAGTGCGAAACTGTAAGGTCACATTCCAGACATGTACAGGGCGTTTGTTTTAACTTGGAAATACTAAATACCTCGAAATGTAGGCAATGCATGGAAAAACATGATCCAGAGGAAAAGTCAATATTTTGAAACGGGACATCTGACTCTGCTACCACTGACGCACCCGAACATACCTTCCCGCCGTGGGGAAGGGGCAGATTTGTACATTAAAATACGGGAAATCTCCTTTTCTGTTGCAGATTCGTATTATACGCCAAACCTACGGTTTATCTAAAACAGCTTTTTTTCATTCGTGGTGCTACGATTCTCGTCATCAGTTATGATGACAAGGTGGCCAATGCTAAATAGAAACATATATTGCACGTTTGGCGGTGAAGTCGGTAAGGAGCAGGCGTATAGTCTGTATCTGCAACGACTGAAATAATTAGTAGCCGTGGGTAAAAAATAATATACAGGGTGGTCCTTTAATACTGACCGGGCCAAATATCACATGAAATAAGCATCAAACGAAAAAACTACAAAGAACGAAACTTGTCTAGCTTGAACGGGGAAAGCAGGTTGGCCCGCTAGATGGCGCTGCCATAGGTCAAACTGATATCAACTGCTTTTTTTAAAAATAGGAACCCCCATTTTTATTACATATTCCTGTAGTACATAAAGAAATATGAATCTTTTAGTTGGATACTTTTTCGCTTTGTGATAGATGGCGCTGTAATAGTCACAAACGTATAAGTACGTGGTATCACGTAACATTCCGCCAGTGCCGACGGTATTTGCTTCGAGATACATTACCCGTGTTAAAATGGACCGTTTACCAATTGCGGAAAAGGTCGATATCGTGTTGACGTATGGCTGTTGTGATCAAAATGTCCAACGGCATTGTGCTATGTGTGCTGTTCGGTATCCTGGACACATCATCAAAGTGTCCGGACCGTTCGCCGGATAGTTCCGTTCTTGAAGGAAACAGGAAGTGTTCAGGCACATGTGAAACGTCAACCACGACCTGCAACAAATGATGATGCCCAAGTAGTTGTTTCAGCTGCTGTCGCGGCTAATCCGCACATCAGTAGCAGACAAACTGCGCGAGAATCTGTAATCTCAAAAACGTCGGTGTTGAGAATGCTACATCAACATCGTATGCACCCGTACCATATTTCTATGCTCCAGGAATTGCCTGGCGACGACTTTGAACGTCGTGTACAGTTCTGCCACTGGGCACAAGAGAAATTATGGGGCGATGACTGATTTTTTTGCAAGTGTTCTATTTAGCGACGAAGCGTCATTCACCAACAGTGGTAACGTAAACCGGCATAATGTGCACTTTTGGGCAACGGGAAATCGACGATGGCTGCGACAAGTGGAACATCAGCGACTTTGCCGCGTTAAAGTATGGTGCGGCATTATGGGAGGAAGGATAATTGGCTCCCATTTTATCGATGGCAATCTAAATGGTGCAATGTATGCTGCTATCCTGCGTAATGTTCTACCGATGTTACTACAAGATGCTTCACTGCATGACAGAATAGCGATGTACTTCCAACATGATGGATGTCCGGCACATAGTTCGCGTGCGGTTGAAGCGGTATTGAATAGCATATTTCATGACAGGTGGATTGGTCGTCGAAGCACCATACCGTGGCCCGCACGTTCACCGGATCTGACGTCCCCGGATTTCTTTCTGTGGGGAAAGTTGAAGTATATTTGCTGTCGTGATCCACCGACAACTCCTGACAACATTCGTCAGCGCGCTGTCAATGCATGTGCGAACATTACGGAAGGCGAAATATTCGCTGTTGAGAGGAATGTCGTTACACGCATTGCCAAATGCATTGAGGTTGACGGACATCACTTTGAGCATTTATTACATTAATGTGGTATTTACAGGTAATCACGCTGTAACAGCATGCGTTCTCAGAAATGATATGTTCATAAAGGTACATGTATCACACTGGAAGAACCGAAATAAAATGTTCAAACGTACCTACGTTTTGTATTTTAATTTAAAAAACCTGCCTGTTACCAGCTGTTCGTCTACAATAGTGAGGCACATGTTTTTGACTATTACAGTGCCATCTGTCAAAGCGAAAAAAGTGGTCCAACTAACACATTCATATTTCTTAACGTACTACACGAATATGTAATAAAAATGGGGGTTCGTATTTGACCTATGGCAGCGCCATCTAGCGGGCCAACCATAGAGCCATCTGGTTTCCCCCTTCAAGCTAGACAAGTTTCGTTCTTTGTAGTTTTTTCGTTTGACGCTTATTTCGTGATATATTTAGCCCGGTCACGATCAATGGACCACCCTGTATTGTACTTAACTTGTGTTACAGGCTTTTTCATATTCTGCGTACATGTAATTACAAGCATATCTAGAGAGGCATTTCTTATGCCATACTTTACTAAGCGCCTTGTTAGAGGTTGCTCCCTATGAGCTGAAGGCTGTGCTTCATTCGCAGTTGACGTCCCGAGCAAGAGTGGACGAGAGCTCGCTAGTACGCGGAGCGGCGCTAGCCGCGACTCACGGGTCCAGCGATATCCATTACGGACCGCGGTCGATATCTGCAACCGCTAACAACTGTGGTATCGAACGTTGATACCACACTTGGAACATGGGGCTGTGATGGGGGCGAGAGTTACGGCGGTTGAGCGCACGAACACGCAAATCAGCCACCCTGATGGTGAGATTCGAGAGGACTCATTGAAATCAAGGATTCTGATGATGTGAGGACTCGCCCAAATCAACCCCGAAATGAACAGAAAACTATGTCACGTAATTTGTAGCTTATTTGCCGGACTTTAAAATGTCGAGACGTGAAAGTTTTACTGTACTGTCTAATTTACAAACAAAATCAAATTTTATCAACAGTATCAATTTATAGACCTAAGACATCAACTGAGTCGATTCTTAACTGCAAAAACCGTAAAAATGGAATTTGCTCGATTATAGAGCAATCTACCAAGAATGGAAAAAAATATCTTTGGTAAACCCTAGGTATGTATGAAGTAATAGAAAGTTGACTCATCATTGGGATAGGCGGATTAAGAATGGCCTACATCTACATCTACGTGATTACTCTGCTAATCGCAATAAAGTGCCTGGCAGAGGGTTCAATGAACCACCTTCAAGCTGTCTCTCTACCGTTCCACTCTCGACCGGCACGCGGGAAAATCGAGCACTTAAATTTTTCTGTGCGAGTCCTGATTTCTCTTATTTTATCGTGATGATCATTTCTCCCTATGTAGGTGGGTGCAAACAGAACGTTTTCGCAATCATGTCTGTGGCACTATCTCCCCTATTTCGCGATAATACAAAACGAGTTGCCCTTCTTTGTACTTTTTCGATGTCATCCGTCAGTCCCACCTGATGCGGATCCCACACCGCGCAGCAATACTCCAGAATAGGGCGGACAAGCGTGGTGTAAGCAGTCTCTCTAGTAGACCTGTTGCACCTTCTAAGTGTTCTGTTAATGAATCGCAGTCTTTGGTTTGCTCTGCCCACATTATTATCTATGTGATCGTTCCAATTCAGGTTATTTGTAATTGTAATCCCTAAGTATTTAGCTGAATTTACAGCCCTCTGATTTGAGTGAATTACCGCGTAATCTAAATTTAGCTGATTTCTTTTAGTATTTTGTGAATAACTTCACACTTTTCCTTATTCAGGGTCAATTGCTGCTTTTCACACCGTACAGATATCTTATCTAAATCATTGTGCAAGTCTTTTGATCATCTGATGAGTTTACAAGACGGTAAATGACAGCATCATCTGCAAATAATCTGAGACGGCTACTCAGATTGTCTCCCATGTCGTTAATATGGATCAGGAACAATAGGGGGCCTAAAACACTTCCTTGGAGAACGCCGGATATTATTTCTGTTTTGCTCGACAACTTCCCGTCTATTACTACGAACTGTGACATTTCTGACAGGAAATCACGAATCCAGTCGCACAACTGAGGCGATATTCCGTATGCACGCAGTTTGGTTAGAAGACGCTTGTGAGAAACGGTGTCGAAAGCCTTATGGAAATCTAAAAATATGGGATCAATTTGAAGTCCCCTGTCGATAGCACTTGTTACTTCACGAATATAAAGAGCTAGTTGTGTTTCACAAGAACGATATTTTCTGAAACCGTGATGACTATGTGTCAATAAATCGTTTTCTTCGAAGTAGTTCATAATGTTCGAATAGATTATGTGTTTCAAGACCCTACTGCAAATCGACGTTAGTGATATAGGCCTGTAATTCAGCGGATTACTCTTATTTCTCCTTTTGGGTGATGGTGTGACTTGAGCAATTTTACAGTCTTTAGGTTCGGATCTTTCTGTGAGCGAGTGGTTGTATATAATTGCTAAATAGGGAGCTATTTTATCAGCTTACTCTGAGAGGAACCTGACTGGTATACAATCTGGACCGGATCACTTTCCTAAGTGATTTAAGCTGCTTTGCGACAGTAAGGATATCTAATTCTATGATTCTCATCTTGGCAGTTGTTCTTGATTGGAATTCGGGAATATTTACTTCGTCTTCCTTGGTGAAGGAGTTTCGGAAACAACCTAGAGTGATGGCCTGGGGTACTATTTCTTTTCGTAGCAGGACCCGTTTTTCTGTCATCTGCGGGAACCTTATAGCAAAGCAGTACGTAGACGATATTCTACGGCCAGTGTTGTTACCCTCCACGCCAGGATAATGCCCAACAGCAAACGGCGAGAATGTGCAGAGCTTCTCTTCGTGCTTCAGAAACCCTACCTTGGCCAGCAAGGTCGCCATATCTCTTCCTAATTCAGAACGTTTCGAGTATTATGGACAGGGCCCTCCAATCAGCTAGGGATTTTGACGATTTAGCTTGCCAACTGGACAGAATCGGGAACGATATCTCTCAGGAGGACATGCAACAACTCTGTCAATCAATGCGAATCTAAATAACTTGTAAGGGTGTCGTTTTGTTTTTACTTATTCGAGAATTGAGAACAACTGTGTGAGGTGAAATGACAACTTTAATGTCGCAATATATCTCACCAAAATGCAGCTTTTCACGCAGTTTTCAACTCGTCAGCATAAAAACAGCGGAATGGTTAATTCATCTTACCAACAACAACAAATGAAATATGTTTATACACAAAAATGTTAAATATTAACTCTCTGAAAGCACATTAATCCTAAACACAATATTACGACAGTTTAATTGAAAGTAGAATGAAGGCTTTCACGACCGGGTGACATGGCTGTTGATATACTTTCCCGGATGTGAGGTCGTGGTCCAAGAACTTTTCCGCTCCTTACGTTTCGTCCAGGACTGCGCTAGACTTCCTCAGAGGCGCTGCTCCGCTCCAAGACTCAGCGGAGCAGCGCCTCTGAAGAAGTCCAGCGCAGTCCTGGACGAAACGTAAGGAGCAGAAAAGTTCTTTAATTGAAAGGTTCTTCACATTTATCCTAAGCACAATAATATGAAAGTTTAACTGGACGTTTCTTTACAAAAATGCTCCTACACATACATTATGATGTTGGTCAGTACTACGAAAATCGTCCGATTCCGGTTCAAAGTTTGTACTATTTAGGATGACAATCGACTCTACGGTGGATGGTTAGTCAAGCGACAAATTTGAGCACGAAATTAGTCAAGGCCACTCGAGTTTACAGTGGACTCAAGCTGGTGAACTAACAAAATTATGCCTCTGCACGTGGTATTTACCTTAAGCTGCGACGTGCTGCTGTCTGCAAGGCCGCTCTCTCCCACTGAAATTCCTACAAAACTAGTCTGGCCTTTGCTGAACTTTCCAGCAGAAACTTTCCCTTTGTTTCTCGTTATCTGAGAAAACATGCACTCAGCCCTAGTCCTATTATGTGGTGATATACACGCACATGGTTGGAGCAGTGTGCATAATACAGGGTTATTACAAATGATTGAAGCGATTTCACAGCTCTACAATAACTTTATTATTTGAGATATTTACACAATGCTTTGCACACACATACAAAAACTCAAAAAGTTTTTTTAGGTATTCACAAATGTTCGATATGTGCCCCTTTAGTGATTCGGCAGACATCAAGCCGATAATCAAGTTCCTCCCACACTCGGCGCAGCATGTCCCCATCAATGAGTTCGAAAGCATCGTTGATGCGAGCTCGCAGTTCTGGCACGTTTCTTGGTAGAGGAGGTTTAAACACTGAATCTTTCACATAACCCCACAGAAAGAAATCGCATGGGCTTAAGTCGGGAGAGCGTGGAGGCCAATGACATGAATTGCTGATCATGATCTCCACCACGACCGATCCATCGGTTTGTAGCAATTGTAAACGGTAAGGCTTCTGCTTTAGCCTTTTCCGTAAGATTTTCCAAACCGTCGGCTGTAGTACGTTTAGCTCCCTGCTTGCTTTATTCGTCGACTTCCGCGGGCTACGCGTGAAACTTGCCCGCACGCGTTCAACCGTTTCTTCCTCACTGCAGGCCGACCCGTTGATTTCCCCGTACAGAGGCATCCAGAAGCTTTAAACTGCGCATACCATCGCCGAATGGAGTTAGCAGTTGGTGGACCTTTGATGAACTTCGTCCTGAAGTGTCGTTGCACTGTTATGACTGACTGATGTGAGTGCATTTCAAGCACGACATACGCTTTCTCGGCTCCTGTCGCCATTTTGTCTCACTGCGCTCTCGAGCGCTCTGGCGGCAGAAACCTGAAGTGCGGCTTCAGCCGAACAAAACTTTGAGTTTTTCTACGTACCTGTAGTGTGTTGTGGCCATATGTCAATGAATGGAGCTACAGTGAATTTATGAAATCGCTTCAATCATTTGTAATAGCCCTGTATAGTGCCCTCTCAATTCTTGCTAGAACAATTAACTGATTTGGCTGGTTCGTTTCTCCACAGTTGGAACCAAACGTTGCTACAGCTAATTCTTTAGCTGGAGTGCAGCTGATGTGAACGCAGTGTCCACAGAAATTTCTTCTCTGCATCATGTTCAGCGTGAAGCGCTCCGTTCTACACTTGACTCCTGTTCAGAGAAGAGCCACATGAAAATTTCTCCCTTGTCCTACTCCTGGCAGAACTGCCTCTCCCCACTTGGGTCCCTCTTATACGTCATGGCTTTTTTCGACCAACAGGAGCATTCCTCTACCAATCGCAATGCCTCTTCTATCAAACTGCATCAAAACTTCAGTATTTTTCTCCTTCCTAGTGCGTTTCCGCCAATCGGACGTTTTCTACCCATTCTAGACCCCTAAAGTACATTGACCTTTATGTGTGTCACACTCACTCGCTCACTGGACGAAAATGCGTCACCTCCTTTTGTTCGTATCACGTTAGAATTCTGAAATGCAGTTTTCTAAAGCTTCTTCTCTGCCCTTGAGCAGATGCCTCACTACAAGCTGTCCTCCAGCTTGAATCGCCTGGTACGGGGTCGCTGTCCTCCTTCCTGCCAACCCTTTAAGTGGTTTCCGCCGTAACTCCCGCAGTGTGGCTTCACTACGCCGTTGTGGAGATGGCTTTTCAAAATGGAAAACGATTTCACTCATGTTCCCTGTTCTACCTTCTGCTCCAAAGACATGTATTGTATAGGAATGGTGTGTTAATTACTGTTGATTGACTGTCATCCCTTTTTGCATTACATATTGATAGGCAAATGTTCTCATAACTGTCGATTTACGTTAGGTGTCATCTTCACCTTCTCACTGCGATTTGTAAAGGTCTCATGTAAGGTGCAAATCTGACCATTTATTCTGCCACCATACAAACTGCTTGTACAATGGGCAGAGGTGGGCCAACGAGTTATCGACTTGCTCAATTTGTGAAGCTCTCTCTCTCTCGAATAAATGGTTCAAATGGCTCTGAGCACTATGGGACTCAATTGCTGTGGTCATAAGTCCCCTAGAACTTAGAACTACTTAAACCTAACTAACCTAAGGACATCACACACACTTGGATAATTCTTTCATGGTGCTTCGTTTTTTTCTGTATTAAGAGTGTATGACTCCACAGTAAGTCCCAGGAAACCACCTGATACCAACTGGTCACAATGTCATTCTCTGTCAGACAGCGTGATTTGGATGGGGTGTGGAGGGGTATGAGGTCAGTACACCGCTCTCCTTGCTGTTGTCAGCTTTCCGAACTATGATTTCAGTACTTCTCAAGTACATCCTCAGCTAGCCTGAGACCACTCTATTCCATCATCCAACTAAGGAAAAATCTCTGCGAGTTCCGGGAAATGAACCTGGATGCTCTGTATAATACACGTTGATGGGTAGAGTATGGAGAAGAAGCTATACACTTTATGTTCATGGTGTTTCACGTGCGACGCCTGGGGGGAAGTCCACAGCTCACACTGCAGATTACAGGCTGTTGCCCCCTGCTTCTGCTGCAAGATGGCTCTGAATACATCCCCTGATCTGAGTGTAAACAGTGATGGAATCTAACTAAATTAACCTTACCTTTACTTACAGCAGTTGCTCAGAATAATTTTCCTCTCTGACAAGAGCAGTCTGGCACCTTAAGAACGCATCACTGAACACTTGGTAAATGACTAACTCGTTGAATCTCCGCGAATTTTTTGAATATACCTTAACTTTTAACATCCCCGAAAGATAAAAATCACATGGATGTAAATCTGTAAAACCAGGAGACCATGGAAGTATCCTACCACCAAAAACACTTCGTATTACTGTCATAGACGTATTGAAGGTATGTGGTCTTGCATTGTCCTGCATGAAATAATCCTAGGTCTTCCGGTTACAGGTTAGTTCTCTTAAAAAAAGATGTAGTGTACTGTTTACATACCTGTGGGGGGTCATTGTTTCATGGAAAAATATTGGCCCCATAATTCGTCTCCCACTATTTGCACACCACACTCCTGTTTTCACATCATGCAGGGTGTGTTGATGTAACTGCTGAGGAGTTTCGAAACTCCAGCGTCGACTGTTCTGCGAATTTACATAGCCTGACAAACGTAGTCATGCTTACGATAATGACACAGGCTGAAGCAATGAATTAAAATTTGTACCAGAGCCAGGATTCGAACCCAGATCTTCTGACTCCTAGGCAGATGTGCTATCTGTTGCGCCATACATTCCTACAGCTTTATGGACTATCCCAATATTTCTCCGTCACTGATAAAAATTCCAGTTTACACCTCAGCCCATTGCCGTTCTCCTTGTAAACTCGCCAGTGTGGTACAGCGGGTAGCACATCTGCTTAGTAAGGAGGAGGCCTGGTGTTGGTACAGATCTTAAGTCTTTGCTTTAGTCTATATCATTATCGTAGATAAAGATGGGACTCCATATGTCTTAGGAACATCAATTAAAACCATCCTTTATCGGATAAAAACGGCATTTAACTATGAAACTCCCTTTCATGCATAGCGTTTTGTGCGGGTGCCACTGCCACATCTTTATGAAGTGCTGAAAGACGCAGTAATTTTCTCAGTCTACTTTGCGAGGCCTCGTGTAATTTATCTTCAGTTAAAAGGTTTTGTTCTCTAGACCTTCGTACCCCAAGCATGAATCGAGCCACTCGAAATTCCTTCAGTAATCTACGTATCGTCGAATCACTGGGAACCCGGACACCTGGAAATTTTCATATGAATGCATGCTGACATTTCACATACGATTATTTTTTGGCTTAGGCCAACAAAAGAAACGCTCGTTGATCCTTCGTATATACCAGAAAACTCAAAACACTCGTACACTCAATCGCACAGTATAGGATCACACACACTGTGTTTGTCCGAGGACTGGGCCCAGCGACATACTGGCATGGGAATTTCCATACTGGCATGGGAACCTCCAGACTCGTGAAACATTCACGAGGAGAACACGACAAGTGTCATAACCCGATTTTCCAGGAACTTTATTCAAAGGACGAAGGGTCAAAATCCGCGAACACATATCTCGGCTTAGCCTTAGATGTTCCACTGCTACTGACACAACGACAATGAAAATTCTCAAGGTACCTTACGTGCCTTTTACCGCGTAAACAGCCCATCCTAAGTGGCGGCACAGTGGCTAGCTTCACGGCTGCAAACTTCTGCGCCCTGTGTTCGAAACCCGATTTTTATTTCTGTTTTTCGTTTATCTACCAATGCCCTTAGCAGATTACTGCACGAATTCTCTCCAGTATATAGTGAAATAATGTCTTCCTTACTCGTCTACTAATTGAATGTATGGTTAATGAATTTAAAAAACAGTAAATGAATGGAAAAATAATTTCAAACCGTTTTCGATGAAATTTCTGTGTTGTACCTCGATTCATGATCAGCTGCAAGCGCCAGTCTTCTGAAAGGTTATCCTTTACGTATGGTTTGCCGCGGAATTATTGCCAGCAAGTGAAATCTTCAGCAATGTTAACGACGTTTCTTCCCTGAGAGAGACTGACATGAAGAGATGTCGCCGTGACAAACCTGCCTTTGCGTGTTGATCACGCTACTTGGAATTTCTATGTTTCAAATGTTTTTACAATTGGAGTAATCGAAGAAAATCTACCAAGCCTTCCTAGAGAATACCCATAAGAATAATATACATGAAATGAGATCAATATGAGAAAAGGATATAGGAATTCCAGAATTCAGAAACATTGTAAACCTTGAAAATGACATACATGTATATTATATAATAAATGTATGGCATGTACAGTGAAATCCAGTTGTAACTTTACAATTAATGTAACGCCAATATACGAGGTACATTCAAGTTCTAAGGCCTCCGATTTTTTTTCTCCGGACTGGAAAGAGATAGAAACATGCGCATTGTTTTAAAATGAGGCCGCGTTCATTGTCAATACGTCCCAGGGATGGCAGCACCATACGGCAGATGGAATTTTACCGCCAGCGGCGAGAATGAGAACTGTTTTAAATACTTAAAATGGCGACGTTTTCCTTACTTGAACAGCGTGCAATCATTCGTTTTCTGAATTTGCGTGGTGTGAAACCAATTCAAATTCATCGACAGTTGAAGAAGACATGTGGTGATGGAGTTATGGATGTGTCGAAAGTGCGTTTGTGGGTGCGACAGTTTAATTAAGGCAGAACATTGTGTGACAACAAACCGAAAAAACCTCGGGCTCGCACAAGCCAGTCTGGCGACATGATCGAGAAGTGGAGAGAATTGTTTTGGGGGATCGCCGAATGACTGTTGAACAGATCGCCTCCAGAGTTGGCATTTCTGTGGGTTCTGTGCACACAATCCTGCATGACGACCTGAAAATGCGAAAAGTGTCATCCAGGTGGGTGCCACGAATGCTGACGGACGGCCACACGGCTGCCTGTGTGGCATGTTGCCGAGCAATGTTGACGCACAACGACAGCACGAATGGGACTTTCTTTTCGTCGGTTGTGACAATGGATGAGACGTGGATGCCATTTTTCAATCCAGAAACAAAGCGCCAGTCAGCTCAATGGAAGCACACAGATTCACCGCCACCAAAAATTTTCGGGTAATCGCCAGTGCTGAAAAAATGATGGTGTACATGTTCTGGGACAGCGAGGGCGTAATCCTTACCCATTGCGTTCCAAAGAGCACTACGGTAACAGGTGCATCCTACGAAAATGTTTTGAATAACAAATTCCTTCCTGCACTGCAACAAAAACGTCCGGGAAGGGCTGCGTGTGTGCTGTTTCACCAAGACAACGCACCCGCACATCGAGCTAACGTTACGCAACAGTTTCTTCGTGATAACCTTGAAGTGATTCCTCATGCTCCCTACTCACCTGACCTGGCTCCTAGTGACTTTTGGCTTTTTCCAACAATGAAAGACACTCTCCGTGGCCGCACATTCACCAGCCGTGCTGCTATTGCCTCAGCGATTTTCCAGTGGTCAAAACAGATTTCTAAAGAAGCCTTCGCCGCTGCCATGGAATCATGACGTCAGCGTTGTGAAAAATGTGTACGTCTGCAGGGCGATTACGTTGAGAAGTAACGCCAGTTTCATCGGTTTCGGGTGAGTAGTTAATTAGAAAAAAATCGGAGGCCTTAGAACTTGAATGCACCTCGTATTCCCCAACTTTACAAAAAATATTCAAGTAGTGACCTTCTACAGACATTGGCACTTAAGTGAAAAAAATTAAAAACAGTAGTCATGTTTCGAATACAGGACGCGAAAGCTAGAATACATGACACTAGGCATTGTCCACCGGAGGGCCAAGCTTAGCATGCACTAAAAGATGTCTGAAGAACGTCAAAGACCTCGACGGCCGTTTTCTCAGAAACGGTCCAGTATCTACAGATAGGCCGAGACAAGTGTTCACTTATTTTGAGTCCCACTGATCGAAGTTTTTGGGAAATCAAATTACGGCATTTGTCGTGTTCTCCTCGTGAGCGGAAGTTGTGCAACCATCTTGCAGCAGGTGCAGGGGGACATGTGAGCTGTAGGCTTCCCCAGTCGTCGTACGTGAAACACCCTGTCCTTAGATTAACATGTGCCATCACACTCAGTTTAATTATGAAGCACATGTTCTTCATCATTCCCCATTCCAGAAGTTGACTTAACTCCAACACTACCCGCTGCAAGTCTGGAGCAGGCAGTCCCTAACATCTCCGTACTGAACAATGATAACACATTCTTTCACGAAGAGACACTGTGTGAGCCGAAAAAGAACCTGTTTCAAGTTCTGGGGATGTCTCAGTGAAAGTGTTGAGTACCGCGTATTGAATTACAACAGCTACAAAGAGGTGTTGAACAGCAAGGTTTTTGGGTATCCCATCATCTCAGTGAGGACGAGTCCATCATCAGACCTCTCTTCCAAAAGTTAACAGTGGCTAAGCCTATAATAGCTTGTGGAAAATAATCTTCCAGAAGTTGACTTAACTCCAACACTACCCGCTGCAAGTCTGGAGCAGGCAGTCCCTAACATCTCCGTACTGAACAATGATAACACATTCTTTCACGAAGAGACACTGTGTGAGCCGAAAAAGAACCTGTTTCAAGTTCTGGGGATGTCTCAGTGAAAGTGTTGAGTACCGCGTATTGAATTACAACAGCTACAAAGAGGTGTTGAACAGCAAGGTTTTTGGGTATCCCATCATCTCAGTGAGGACGAGTCCATCATCAGACCTCTCTTCCAAAAGTTAACAGTGGCTAAGCCTATAATAGCTTGTGGAAAATAATCTAGGGTCGAACTAGCGTACTGAGTCCCCATCAGTGGTAAAGATTACAACACTTTATACCACTGAGAAGTAACACACAGGACTTGTGCGCTGGTTCCCAAAAAGGGAGACCACCAAAGACCTCTGGAACGGAGCAGAGGTGGAACTGAGTACTGGGACCATAAGTGAGAAATGGATCCAATATGTGTTCATTCCTGCTGCAGAACCATAGGAACATTGCCGATACCGTATCCTAGAAAATTATCCAGGCCATGCCCGAGTAAAGAGAACTAGTTTAAAGGATATTTGGGGTCGTGCGTACTATCTGGAAGGAAGCGAGTAACTGGCAGTTTCAGAGCTCTGATCTAAACAGACTTTTGCGAGGGTGGACAAATTAATAGAAACATCCTCCTGAATATGATAAAGTCCTACACACAACATAAAATCATCATTAGGCACAGCATTTGACACCCAAAGCTGTATAATAGCCTAGTCTAGACTTCTTCACGCGTTGTGATCCTCAGTTCTACACACCCACCTCACTCTGTCAGCTACCCACCTTCCATTAGCTCTTCGTTTTCTTCTTTCTTTATCTCTCGGAATACACCAAAGAACTTTCATGATCTGTTTGCCGTCCATTTGAGTATATACACGTAAGATCCAATTCAGTTTAATATACACTCCTGGAAATGGAAAAAAGAACACATTGACACCGGTGTGTCAGACCCACCATACTTGCTCCGGACACTGCGAGAGGGCTGTACAAGCAATGATCACACGCACGGCACAGCGGACACACCAGGAACCGCGGTGTTGGCCGTCGAATGGCGCTAGCTGCGCAGCATTTGTGCACCGCCGCCGTCAGTGTCAGCCAGTTTGCCGTGGCATACGGAGCTCCATCGCAGTCTTTAACACTGGTAGCATGCCGCGACAGCGTGGACGTGAACCGTATGTGCAGTTGACGGACTTTGAGCGAGGGCGTATAGTGGGCATGCGGGTAGTGGACGTACCGCCGAATTGCTCAACACGTGGGACGTGAGGTCTCCACAGTACATCGATGTTGTCGCCAGTGGTCGGCGGAAGGTGCACGTGCCCGTCGACCTGGGACCGGACCGCAGCGACGCACGGATGCACGCCAAGACCGTAGGATCCTACGCAGTGCCGTAGGGGACCGCACCGCCACTTCCCAGCAAATTAGGGACACTGTTGCTCCTGGGGTATCGGCGAGGACCATTCGCAACCGTCTCCATGAAGCTGGGCTACGGTCCCGCACACCGTTAGGCCGTCTTCCGCTCACGCCCCAACATCGTGCAGCCCGCCTCCAGTGGTGTCGCGACAGGCGTGAATGGAGGGACGAATGGAGACGTGTCGTCTTCAGCGATGAGAGTCGCTTCTGCCTTGGTGCCAATGATGGTCGTATGCGTGTTTGGCGCCGTGCAGGTGAGCGCCACAATCAGGACTGCATACGACCGAGGCACACAGGGCCAACACCCGGCATCATGGTGTGGGGAGCGATCTCCTACACTGGCCGTACACCACTGGTGATCGTCGAGGGGACACTGAATAGTGCACGGTACATCCAAACCGTCATCGAACCCATCGTTCTACCATTCCTAGACCGGCAAGGGAACGTGCTGTTCCAACAGGACAATGCACGTCCGCATGTATCCCGTGCCACCCAACGTGCTCTAGAAGGTGTAAGTCAACTACCCTGGCCAGCAAGATCTCCGGATCTGTCCCCCATTGAGCATGTTTGGGACTGGATGAAGCGTCGTCTCACGCGGTCTGCACGTCCAGCACGAACGCTGGTCCAACTGAGGCGCCAGGTGGAAATGGCATGGCAAGCCGTTCCACAGGACTACATCCAGCATCTCTACGATCGTCTCCATGGGAGAATAGCAGCCTGCATTGCTGCGAAAGGTGGATATACACTGTACTAGTGCCGACATTGTGCATGCTCTGTTGCCTGCGTCTATGTGCCTGTGGTTCTGTCAGTGTGATCATGTGATGTATCTGACCCCAGGAATGTGTCAATAAAGTTTCCCCTTCCTGGGACAATGAATTCACGGTGTTCTTATTTCAATTTCCAGGAGTGTATAAGAAACTATCAGCCTCGATTGCGGTAATGAAATCAATCTTTACCTAGGTTTCAGCCCAAATAATTGAGCCTTCTTCAGAAGATATACCTGAATCTATAATTTGTCTAAGAGGGCATGCTCTAGAAATAAAACTAGAACAGCAGGCGTACTCACATTTTAAAAATGCGGTACATAAATACTAAGTCAACACCAAGACTTAACTTACATACAGCATTTTGAAAACGTAACTATGCCTATTCACGCTGTTTTAGTTTTATTTCTAGACCATGGCCTCTTAGACAAATTAGAGATTCAGGTATATCTTCTGAAGTAGGGTCAATTATTTGGGCCGAAACCTAGGTAAAGGTTGGTTTCATTACCACAATCGAGGCTGCAAGTTTCTTATATATTAGATTATCAGGATTGCTGACTCGGCTGCAATGTTGAAAGTACCACTTTAATTTCATTTTCATTGCTGTCATAAACACACTACTGGCCCTTAAAATTGCTACACCACGAAGATGATGTGCTACAGACGCGAAATTTAACCGACAGGAAGAAGATGCTGTGATATGCAAATGATTAGCTTTTCAGAGCATTAACGCGAGATTGACGCCGGTGGCGACACCTACAAAGTGCTGACATGAGTAAAGTTTCCAACCGAATTTCATAAACAAACTGCAGTTGACCGGCGTTGCCTGGTGAAACGTTGTTGTGATGCCTCGTGTAACGAGGAGAAATGCGTACCATCACGTTTCCGACTTTCATAAAGGTCAGATTGTACCCTATCGCGATTGCGATTTATCATATCGCGACATTGCTGCTCGCGTTGGCCGAGATCCAATGACTGTTAGTAGAATATGGATTCGGTGGGTTCAGGAGGGTAATATGGAACGCCGTGCTGGATCCCAATGGCCTCATATCACTAGCAGTCGAGATGACAGGCATCTTATTCGCATGATTGTAACGGATCGTGCAGCCTCGTCTCGATCCCTGAGTCAACAGATGGTTACGTTTGCAAGACAACAATCATCTGCACGAACAGTTCGACGACGTTTGTAGCAGCATGGACTATCAGCTAGGAAACCACGGCTGCGGTTGTTACCCTTGACGCTGCATCACAGAAAGGAGCGCCTGCGATGGTGTACTCGACGACGAACCTGGGTGCACGAATGGCAAAACGTCATTTTTTCGGATGAATCCAGGTTCTGTTTACAGCATCATGATCGTCGCATCCGTGTTTGGCGACATCGCGGTGAACGCACATTGGAAGCGTGCATTCGTTATCACCATACTGGCTTATCACCCGGCGTGATGGTATGGGGTGCCATTGGTTACACGTCTCGGTCACCTCTTGTTCGCATATCCGTCACTTTGAACGGTGGACGTTACATTTCAGATGTGTTACGACCCGTGGCTCTACCCTTCATTCGATCCCTGCAAAACCCTACATTTCAGCAGGATAATGCACAACCGCATTATGCAGGTCCTGTACGGGCCTTTCTGGATACAGAAAATGTTCGACTGCTGCTCTGACCAGCACATTCTCCAGATCTCTCACCAACTGAAAACGTCTGGTCAATGGTGGCCGAGCAACTGGCTCGTCACAATACGCCAGTCACTACCCTCGACGAACTGTGGTATCGTGTTGAGGCTGCGTGGGCAGCTGTACCTGTACACACCATCCAAGCTCTGTTTGACTCAATGCCCAGGCGTATCAAGGCCGTTATTACGGCCAGATGTGGTTGTTCTGGATACTGATTTCTCAGGATCTATGCACCCAAATTACGTGAAAATGTAATCACATGTCAGTTCTACTATAATACATTTGTCCAATGAAAACCCGTTTATCATCTGCATTTCTTTTTGGTGTAGCAATGTTAATGGCCAGTAGTGTACCTCATCCATTGTAGTGATTATCCTGATCCACTTGTTTGCTTCATGTCCTGTAAGTCCTAATAGGGTTCTATCGCTGAGCATTGTCAGAATATGGATGGTTCCCACATTAAAAGCCCCTGTTCCACTGTATTAGATGAAAACTCATAATGTACAGCAGCCACACATTTTACTTTTCGGAAACTTAGTTATGAAAAATCTGTTTATTACTGAAAAGTAGTCCAGGACATTTCATTACTCTGCTTATCCTAACCCCCTTCTGTCTGGCGATTTCCTTTCACTGCTGCAAATACGTACAAAAACCCGACAATTGTTTCTATGACTTGCTTGTTAACTTCCCATTTTCGTTTTTATGTCTTGATTATACATTATTATTAACTGATTTTCAAACTTTCTTGGAAACTTACCCTGTGAAGGTCTACTATTAATTTTTAAGTAAGTCTGAACTAGAGGAAAACGGTTTCGCCAGCGTAACTGGAATGCTCGGCACGACTGCAATTCATAGGAGCTGGGTTCGATTCCCGGTGCTACCACAGATATTTTACCGGTGGAAGGACTGTAGCTGAATGCGCTCTGCCTCGTGATGCCACCTGAGGAACAACTTGATTGAGAAGTAGCGGCTCCCACCGTCTGAAAAGCTGACAACGGCCGAGAAGACGGTGTGCTGACTCCATTTCCCTCCAAGCTACATCCGAATGACTCCACACGACTGAGAATGACACGGCAGCTTGTTGGAATTACTCGGTCATCTGCACATGATGGCAGAGTTACTTTTCTTTTAGAGGAACACAGTACAATGCTATCAGCAAGCAAAAGAGCTTCAGAATGTTCTGCTAAGACATACACTGAACTGACATAAGTCATGGGATAGCAACATGCTCATAAACAAATGGCGGTAGAACTGCGTACACAAAAAAGGGCAGTACATTGCCAGAACTGTCATTTGTGCTCAGGTGACTCATGTGAAAAGGTTTCGGAACTGATTAGGGAATTAGCAGACTCTGATTGCAGAAAAGTGCAGGGTGGCGCACGAAATGGGTTGTCAACTGTTTCTTTCACACTTTACGACGCACATTAGATATCCGGCTGGGATCACTACAGCAGTACCAGCAGAGCTTGGAAAAACAAATGAGTTACGAAATGACGTGTAATTCACGATACTGCCGCTAGGAGACCAATAAGCAGCAATGGCTGACAATGGAAGACTGACGACACAGCAACGATCGGCAATTGTGTTACTTTTTCATGAAACGAAAAGCCTTGTTGTGACTCAGAGGCGTTTTCGACAACTGTTTAACACATGATGTGGCCCTTGCAAGAAGACCATCCACAGGTTGTACGATAAATTTGTACAGGAAGGAACAGTATTGGAAGCGAATCGACCTCGGCCTAAGCCTGTTTGTTCGCCGGAGAATATTGAAGGGTACAGAGAAGTGCCGGGAAATCGTGTAGAAAGGCGGCAGTGCAACTGGGAACATCCAGACGCTCCGTTCAACGCATTCTTAAAAGTGACCTCCATATGTACCCATACAAGATGACCTGTGCACAGAAGCTCACTGAAGAACACAAGCAGCAGAGACTACTGTTTGCTCAGTGGGCGGAGGATAGGGAAGAAACTCTCAACAACGTTTGGTTTTCAGACGAGGCGCATTTTCCTTTAGACGGTGTGGTTAACAAACAAAATGTACGCTTTTGGGCCACTGAAAACCCACAAGTGCTTCATGAATGACAACATTATGCTCCCAGGATTACAGCGTGGGCAGCAATTTCCAGTCACGGACTTATTGAACCCTTTTTCTTAGAAGAAACTGTGAACAGCGAGCGTTATTTGAGCATGCTTCGCAATAGCTTCATTCCACAGCTTCTTGCTACTGCCTTGCCCTTCAACGCGCAGTGGTTCATGCAAGATGGAGCAAGGCCACATACTGCAAACACTGTGTTGGAGTTTTTACACGAGCATTTCGACATGCGGATCATTTCACTCAGGTTTCCAGGTCGCTTCCATAATGGACAAAATTGGCCTCCCAATAGTCCAGACCTCAATCCGTGTGACTTTTTTCTTTGGGGGTACCTAAAGGAAAAAATTTTCTCGAAACGTCCACGTGATTTAATGGAGCTCAGAAGACTTATTCTACAAGCTTTCAGTGAAATTACGGAAGACATGTGCCGTAGGGTAATCGCTAACTTCAGTGTTCGTTTGAAGGAAGTTAGGAAACGAAATGGTGGACATATTGAGCGTGTACTGAGTTAGCACAAATCTCCATGGACGTCTCTTCATTGTAGTACATGTTCCTTTGAGATTGTATTGACAATAAAGTTTATATCATCATCATCATCATTTAAGACTGATTATGCCTTTCAGCGTTCAGTCTGGAGCATAGCCCCCCCTTATACAGTTCCTCCATGATCCCCTATTCAGTGCTAACATTGGTGCCTCTTCTGATGTTAAACCTATTACTTCAAAATCATTCTTAACCGAATCCAGGTACCTTCTCCTCGGTCTGCCCCGACTCCTCCTACCCTCTACTGCTGAATCCATGAGTCTCTTGGGTAACCTTGCTTCTCCCATGCGTGTAACATGACCCCACCATCTAAGCCTGTTCGCCCTGACTGCTACATCTATAGAGTTCATTCCCAGTTTTTCTTTGATTTCCTCATTGTGGACACCCTCCTGCCATTGTTCCCATCTACTAGTAACTGCAATCATCCTAGCTACTTTCATATCCGTAACCTCAACCTTGTTGATAAGGTAACCTGAATCCACCCAGCTTTCGCTCCCATACAACAAAGTTGGTCGAAAGATTGAACGGTGCACAGATAACTTAGTCTCGGTACAGACCTCCTTCTTGCAGAAGAGAGTAGATCGTAGCTGAGCGCTCACTGTATTAGCTTTGCTACACCTCGCTTCCAGTTCTTTCACTATGTTGCCATCCTGTGAGAATATGCATCCTAAGTACTTGAAACCGTCCACCTGTTCTAACTTTGTTCCTCCTATTTGGCACTCAATCCGTTTATATTTCTTTCCCATGACATTACTTTCGTTTTGGAGATGCTAATCTTCATACCATAGTCTTTACATTTCTGATCTAGCTCTGAAATATTACTTTGCAAACTTTCAATCGAATCTGCCATCACAACTAAGTCATCCGCACATGCGGATATAAAGTTTATATTCAAAAACAAAATGGTAACACATTTCGTGCGCCTCCCTGTAGTTGGAGACAGAGGCATTGGCCGCTCCACTTAGGAAATCGTTAGTGAATTCAATATTCAGAGGTCTACAGTGCGAAGAGTGTGCTCAGAATTCAGGGATTACCTCTCAGCAAGGACAACGCAATAGCCGACGGCCTTCACGTAACCGAGAGCAGCGGCGTTTGAATAGCGTTGTCAGTGCTGACAGACAAGCAACACTGTTCGAACTAACGGACGTACGACGAACGTTTGCGTTAGGACAGTGCGGCGAAATTTGGCGTTTAAGGGCTATGGCAGCAGACGACCGACTCGAGTGCCGTTTCTAACAGCTTGACATCCCCTGTAACGCCTCTCCTGGGATCCTGACTGTTCCGGCTGGACCCTAGATGACTGGAAAACCGTGGCCTCATCAGATGAGTCCAGAGTTCAGTCGGTAAGAGCTTATGGTGGGGTTCGAGTATGGCGTACACCCCACGAAGCCATGGACCCAGGTTGTCAAAATGTTCAAATGTGTGTCAGTTCCTAAGGGACCAAACTGCTGACGTCATCGGTCCATAACCTTCCACACTACTTAAACTTACTTACGCTAAGAACAACAACACCACACACACACACACACACACACACACACACACACGAGAGAGGACTCGAATCCCAGCGGGAGGGGCCGCGCAATCCGTAACATGGCGCATAAACCGCGCGGCCACTCCGCGCGGCCCCAAGTTGTCAACAAGGCACTGGCCATCTGGTAGCGGCTCAAAAAGTGGCTCAAATGGCTCTGAGCACTATGGGACTTAACATCTGAGGTCATCAGTCCCCTACAACTTAGAACTACTTAAACCTAACTAACCTAAGGACATCACACACATCCATGCCCGAGGCAGGATTCGAACCTGCGACCGTAGCAGTCACGCGTTTTCGGACTGAAGTGCCTAGAACCGCACGGCCACCACGGCCGGCTGGCGGCTCTGTGTGGCTGTGTTTACATGGCATGAACTGTGTGCTCTGGTGCAATTGAACTGATCATTGACTTGGAATGGTTACGTTCGGCTACTTGGAGACCATTTGCAACCGTTCATGGACTTCACGTCCCCCAAACAACGATGTCAAGTCACTGAGCCACAGTTGTTCACGATTGCTTTGAAGAATATTCTGAATAATGGCTCTGAGCACTATGGGACTTAACATCTGAGGTCATCAGTCCCCTAGAACGTAGAACTACTTAAACCTAACTAAGCTAAGGACATCACACTGATCCATGCCCGAGGCAGGATTCGAACCCGCGACCTTGGCAGTCGCGCGGTTTCGGACTGAAGCGGCTATAACCGCTCGGCCACCACGGCCGGCTATTCTGGATAACTCGAGCGAATAATGTAGCCACCAAGATTACCCGATTTGAATCACATCGAATGTTTACAGGACATAATCGAGAGGTCAGTTGGTGCACAAAGGCGTGCACTGGCAACACTTTCGCATTCATGGACGGCTATTGTTGTGACTTGGCAAGAAAGCCAAGCCACTATGATTGGTATCCGAGAGGCACGCGTTAAGCTCACGCAGGCTGGCGTGAGGTCTGGAACATTTAAGGAAGTTAGACTTTAGCAATAAAGGTCGTAGCTGTTGGAATACTTAACTTTAATCCATAATTGGTGAACATCGGTCTGACGGTACATGCATCACAAGATAAATAGCAAATGATAATGGCGCCTTGCGAGGTCGTAGCAAATGACGTAGCTGAAGGCTATGCTAACTATCGTCTCGGCAAATGAGAGCGTAATTTGTCAGTGAACCATCGCTAGCAAAGTCGGCTGTACAACTGGGGCGAGTGCTAGGAAGTCTCTCTAGACCTGCCGTGTGGCGGCGCTCGGTCTGCAATCACTGACAGTGGCGACACGCGGGTCCGACGTATACTAACGGACCGCGGCCGATTTAAAGGCTACCACCTAGCAAGTGTGGTGTCTGGCGGTGACACCACAGCTATAGCGGCAACATGACTCAATATTTCTGCTGGGAACTACCAACGATTTGCTGAGTCCATACCACATAGAGCTGCCCGACACGATATTACGAGATACCCATGACTTTTGTCACCTCAGTTTATTTCTTCATCGTTTTTCCAGTTTAACGCCTAAGAACGTCCCCTGGAACTTCTCACAATTGTTCTTCACGTGCGGAATGCCTTCACTGTCTTTCAAGACTTTAAACAGAGGAGGAATGCACTGTTGTTCCTTCTCTAGATTGTCGCACAGATGACAAAATGGTAGATATCGAAATAGACGACACAGGGATAGAGAAACAATAAAAATCGCTTAAAAGAGGAAAGGCCTCAGGACCTGATGGGATACCAGTTCAATTTTACACGGAGTACGCGAAGGAACTTGCCCCCCTTCTTGCAGCGGTGTACCGTAGGTCTCTAGAAGGGCGTAGCGTTCCAAAGGATTGGAAAAGGGCAGAGGTCATCCCCGTTTTCAAGAACGGACGTCGAACAGATGTGCAGAACTATAGACCTATATGTCTAACGTCGATCAGTTGTAGAATTTTGGAACACGTATTGTGTTCGAGTATAATGACTTTCCTGGAGACTAGAAATCTACTCCGTTGGAATCAGCATGGGTTTCGAAAAAGACGGCCATGTGAGACCCAGCTCGCGCTGTTCGTCCACGAGACTCAGAGGGCCATAGACACGGGTTCCCAGGTAGATGCCGTGTTTCTTGACTTCCGCAAGGCGTTTGATACAGTTCCCCACAGTCGTTTAATGAACAAAGTAAGAGCATATGGACTATCAGACCAATTGTGTGACTGGATTGAGGAGTTCCTAGATAACAGGACGCAGCATGTCATTCTCAATGGAGTGAAGTCTTCCGAAGTAAGAGTGATTTCAGGTGTGCCGCAGGGGAGTGTCGTAGGACCGTTGCTATTCACAATATACATAAATGACCTGGTGGATGACATCGGAAGTTCACTGAGGCTTTTTGCCGATGATGCTGTGGTGTATCGCGAGGTTGTAACAATGGAAAATTGTACTGAAATGCAGGAGGATCTGAAGCGAATTGACGCATGGTGCAGGGAATGGCAATTGAATCTCAGTGTAGACAAGTGTAATGTGCTGCGAATACACAGAAAGATAGATCCTTTATCATTTAGCTACAAAATAGCAGGTCAGCAACTGGAAGCAGTTAATACCATAAATTATCTGGGAGTACGCATTAGGAGTGATTTAAAATGCAATGATCATATAATGTTGATCGTCGGTAAAGCAGATACCAGACTGAGATTCATTGGAAGAATCCGAAGGAAATGCAATCCGAAAACAAAGGAAGTAGGTTACAGTACGCTTGTTCGCCCACTGCTTGAACACTGCTCAGCAGTGTGGGATCCGTACCAGATAGGGTTGATAGAAGATATAGAGAAGATCCAACGGAGAGCAGCGCGCTTCGTTACAGGATCATTTAGCAATCGCGAAAGCGTTACGGGGATGATAGATAAACTCCAGTGGAAGACTCTGCAGGAGAGACGCTCAGTAGCTTGGTACGGGATTTGTGTCAAAGTTTCGAGAACATACCTTCACCGAAGAGTCAAGCAGTTTATTGCTTCCTCCTACGTATATCTCGCGAAGAGGCCATGAGGATAAAATCAGAGAGATTAGAGCCCACACAGAGGCATACCGACAATCCTTCTTTCCACGAACAATACGAGACTGGAATAGAAGGGAGAACCGATAGAGGTACTCAAGGTACCCTCCGCCACACACCGTCAGATGGCTTGCGGAGTATGGATGTAGATCTAGATGTAGATGTAGGTGTCTTTTCTTTTTTATTTATAACCCTGTCAGTATCCCAAGGAAGTTTAATGAAAGCCGATGCGGTATATTCCATCAAGGCCCTCTATCACCGTACTTTTGTAGTGGCATGTCATCCCTACGAGGTGCAACAGTAAAGTAATGAGACTGGTGTGAAAAAAAATGTTGCTTGCCGTTTTAGTCAGGTTTAGTGTTGTGTCCTTCAATGTAGTTCCTTTCTTATTGCACACACTTTCTCCAGCGCTTCTGCCATTGATGCTAACATTACTGGAACTCATCTTCTGTAATATCCTTCAAGACCCTCGTCATAGCTTTTTGGACATCTTGTGTTGTTTGAAAATGGTGTTCCTTGACCGCCATTTTGACTCTTGGAAATAGAAAAAAGTCGCACGGTGCGATATCTGGTGAATAAAGTGGCTGTGGTAGTACTGAAATTTGTTTTGAGGTTAACAATTGCTGTACTGACAGAGCAGTGTGGGATGGTGCATTATCGTGATGCTGAATCCAATTAACAGCAATGTTGGCACGGGCACGAAGAAATCTTTTATGAAGTCTTTCTAAAATTTATTTGTAGTAATATTGGTTAACTGTTTGTCCAGGAAGGCACCCACTCTTTACGAACAGTTCCCTTGGACTCAAAGAATCACACAAGCATGCATTTCACTTCTGACTTTGACATAGGAGCTATTTTTGGTCTGGGTGATCCCTCAGAGGACCATTGAAAACTTTGGCGTTTTGTCTCTGGCTCTTACTGAAAAAAACAACTTTCATCACCAGTGATAACACGGCTCAACAATTCTGGATTGATTTCCGTTTGCTCTAACATATCGGCTGCCACATTCTTCCGTGTTTCTCGCTGTTGTGGTGTGAGACTTTTGGGGACCATTTCTGCACAAATATTCCTCATACCAAGGTCGTCAGTCATTATTAGACAAACCGTTTCTCGACTGATGTTCAGTCCTTCTGCAATCATTTTCACTGACAATCTTCGTTCAGATCGTATAAGTTCACGCACCCTGACCAAGTTGACATCCGTCCGTGAGGTTGATGGTCGTCCACTGTGGTCTTCATCTTCAACATTTGTTCTGCCTTCACTAAACATTTTATGCCAACGAAAAACTGAGCTCTTGACATAACCTTCTCTCCAAAAGCCTTCTGAAGCTTACCGTAAGTTGTCGTCGCCTTTTCACTCAATTTAAAGCAAAAAGAAATGGCATACCGTTGCGTAATATCATGCGGTTCCATTTCCGTGCCGAGAGACACAAACACATGTTAACTTATTACAGCAAAACTCACGACCGAGCATTGCATTGATGTGCCACTTGGACTAGAAGCAGCTTATAGACCAAGGTCAAAGATATTGTGCTTAGGCAAGCCTGCAGGGTTGCCACATCTTGCAAAGAAAATCAATCTCATTACTTTATTGTCACACCTGGGATGCATATACGTGTTCAGCAAGCAGCGGAAAATGTAGAATGACTTTGATAATTTAGCCAGAGTTCTATTTGAAGAAAGTGACCTCCCCCAGACTGTAAAAATCTAGAATTAACAAAATATCGATGGATGAGGCGAGGCTCAGCACCTCCTCTTCTGAAACATGAGGCCAGTGTTTTAGTCAGCGGACCATCTGAGAGCGCTTTCCCCTCTCGATACCAGGTGATTCCAACGAACCACACCTGAGGAGTACAACAGCGCAAGTACCGAAACGGCAGTACCTACAGACCTTCCTATGAAGCAGCTGCAGTGAGTGGAACCATACAAATGTTGCTGCCCAGTAGAGGGGTTTCTGGAGGAAACAAACACAAACGTACCTTCAGGCTCAACAATGTGGAGCCGTTAGAGAATACTACACTGATGCTCATAAATCCAGGATAATGCTGATACATGGTGAAACGAAGCTCTGTGGGCGGTTTGCGGGTTTAAACCACCTCGGGGTATGTTGTGATTCTTGAGTTTCTCCCGGCGTATTTGATAATCAAAATATCCACGGGTATGCTGCCGGTCTATAGTGTCCAACGGGCACAATATTTCGGCGATCAAACATGTCGCCATCATCAGGTGAACTGACGGACTGAGCTCCTGTGAACGTACCGGTACGGAGATCCGTACGCTATGGCTGCTCAGAGGGAACTGGGTTCGGTCGCGGCGGCGGCCGATTTAAATACCCTCCGCCCGCGGCGCGCTCCCTCCGCCGTCCGCGCCCAGCGCCACGGTCGCGCGGTGGAACAGCTTGCGACGGCGTCTGAGATGACGTCGGTGTGATGGCTCTGTCCGCCGTGGTCGTCACAACTATACGTCTGCTCGATTTACTCTTGATTAACCCGATCGCTGGTTCCCAAGCCTTGCTAAGATTATAGCCACAGTCCCGGTTTATGAGGTCGTCATTGGTGCGAATTTCGATGGCCTCTCTAACAACGCTGTCCCAGTATCTCGACGTCTGTACCAGAATCCTCGTGCAGTCATACTCCATGGCGTGATTTTCCGACAAACAATGTTCAGCGACCGCCGACTTGCTCGGATACATCAGTCGAGTGTGCCTCTGGTGTTCACGGCATCGATCCTCGACGGTACGCATCGTCTGACCAATATACGACTTGCCACATTGACACGGAATCTGGTACACGCCGGCCTTCCTCAAACCGAGGTCATCTTTGGCGCTCCCCACCAGTGCACGAGTTTTATTTGGACAAAACACAGTTCCGACCCGGTGTTTCTTCAGAATGCGGGCGATTTTCCCCGAGAGTGCGCCTGTGTTTGGAATAAATGCAGTGCCTACCTCCTCCCTCGTGACTTCATCCATCTCAACAGGTTGTGCTGCAGTGGTTGGGCGGAGATCACGTTGAATCTGCCACTCTGAGTACCCATTTTTTCGAAATACAGTTCTCAGATGTTCCAATTCCTGGGGTAGACTCTCTGCGTCAGAGATAGTGCGCGCCCTATGTACTAGAGTTTTAAGTACCACCTCGGGGTATGACCATGCAATGCATTTGATCTGCTGTCGTCGCACGGTGGCGCTGGCAGCAGTCCACATACGCAGAGGTGTCACAGTATGATGTGGCGAGTAAGTGGGCATACGTTTTCAGATGAGCTAATGGTGTCTGTGTGTTGAAAATGGCTCAAAGAACACACATTGATGACATTATGAGGGGTAGAATACTAGGGCGACTGGAGGCTGGTCTAACACAGCAGGTCATAGGATGGGCCCTCCGTGTGCCACAAAGTGTGGTCTAGAGATTGTAGCGACGATTCCAGCACACAGAAAACGCGTCCAGGCGCTACAGTACGGGACGTCCACAGAGTACAACACCACAAGAAGACCGATATCTCACCATCAGTGCCCGCAGACGGCCACGGAGTACTGCAGGTAGTCTTGCTCGGGATCTTACCGCAGCCACTGGAACAATTGTCTCCAGATACACAGTCTACAGACGACTGAACAGACATGGTTTATTCGCCCGGGGACCTGCAAGGTGCATTCCACTGGCCCCAGGTCACAGGAGAGCCCGTAAAGCCTGGAGTGATGATGTTTGGTTTGTGGGGCGCTCAACTGCGTGGTTATCAGCGCCCGTACAATTACCCAGTCTTTGCTCAGTCCAATTTCGCCACTGTCCTGGATGATGATGAAATGATGAGGACAACACAAACACCCAGTCATCTCGAGGCAGATGAAAATCCCTGACCCCGCCGGGAATCGAACCCAGGACCCCGTGCTCGGGAAGCGAGAACGCTACCGCGAGACCACGAGCGGCGGACAAGCCCCCGTAAAGCCTGGTGTCAAGAACACAGTATATGATCATTGGAACAGTGGTCCCAGGTTATGTTCACAGACGAGTCCAGGTGTAGTCTGAACAGTGATTCTCGCCGGGTTTTTATCTGGCGTGAACCAGGAACCAGATACCACCCCTTAATGTCCATTAAAGGGACCTGTATGGAGGCAGTGGGTTGATGGTGTGGGTTGGGATTATGATTGGTGCCCGTACACGCCTGCATGCCTTTGAAAGAGGAACTGTAACAGGTCAGGTGTATCGCGACGTCATTTCGCACCAGTATGTCCATCTCTTCAAGGGTGCAGTGGGTCCCACCTTCCTCCTGATGGATGATAACGCACGGCCCCACGCTGCCATCGTGGAGGAGTACCTTGAAACACAAGATAACAGGCGAATGCAGTGGCCTGCCTGTTCTCCAGATCTAAACCCCATCGAACACGTCTGGGATGCACTCGGTCGACGTATCGCTGCACGTCTTAAAACCTCTAGGACACTTCAGGAGCTCTGACAGGCACTGGTGCAAGAATGGTAGGCTATACCCCAGCAGCTGCTCGACCACCTGATCCAGAGTATGCCAATCCGTTGTGCGGCCTGTGTACGTGTGCATGGTGATCATATCCCACAATGACGTCGGGGTACATGAACAAGAAAAGATGGCGTTTTGTAGCACATGTGTTTCGGGACGGTTTCCTCAACTTATCACAAAACCGTGGACTTACAGATCTGTGTCGCGTGTGTTCCCTTTGTGCCTATGCTATTAGCGACAGTTTTGTGTAGTGCCACGTTGTGTGGCACCACATTCTGCAGTTATCCTTAATTTATGAGCGTGATTGTGGATGGGCTCCCCATATCTGAGCATTCAGCGCGTATCACTACCATCCAGAGGAATCGGGTTCAGTTCCAGGCCTGCCAGAGAATGGAGCAGGGCGCACTCAGTCCCGTGACGCCAATTGAGGAACTGCTTCTGCCTGGTCTTCGTTATGATCCTAAACTTACGTTGTTGTCGTTGTGGTCTTCAGTCCTGAGACTGGTTTGATGCAGCTCTCCATGCTACTCTATCCTGTGCAAGCTTCTTCATCTCCCAGTACCTACTGCAACCTACATCCTTCTGAATCTGCTTCGTGTATTCATCTCTTGGTCTCCCCCTACGATTTTTACCCTCCACGCTGCCCTCCAATTCTAAATTGGTGATCCCTTGATGCCTCAGAACATGTCCCACCAATCGATCCCTTCTTCTGATCAAGTTGTGCCACAAACTTCTCTTCTTCCCAATCCTATTCAATACTTCCTCATTAGTTATGTGATCTACCCATCTAATCTTCAGCATTCTTCTGTAGCACCACATTTCGAAAGCTTCTATTCTCTTCTTGTCCAAACTATTTACCGTCCATGTTTCACTTCCATACATGGCTACACTCCATACAAATACTTTCAGAAATGACTTCCTGACACTTAAATCTATACTCGATGTTAACAAATTTCTCTTCTTCAGAAACGCCTTCCTTGCCATTGCGTCTACATTTTATATCCTCTCTACTTCGACCATCATCAGTTATTTTGCACCCCAAATAGCAAAACTCCTTTACTGCTTTAAGTGTCTCATTTCCTAATCTAATACCCTCAACATCACCCGACTTAATTCGACTACATTCCATTATCCTCGTTTTGCTTTTGTTGATGTTCATCTTATATCCTCCCTTCAAGACACCATCCATTCCGTTCAACTGCTCTTCCAAGTCCTTTGCTGTCTCTGACAGAATTACAATGTCATCGGCGAACCTCAACCTTTTTATTTCTTCTCCATGGATTTTGATACCTACTCCGAATTTTTCTTTTGTTTCCTTTACTGCTTGCTCAATATACAGATTGAACATCGGGGAGAGGCTACAACCCTGTCTCACTGCATTCCCAACCACTGCTTCCCTTTCATGCCCATCGACTCTTATAACTACCATCTGGTTTTGTACAAATTGTAAATAGCCTTTCGCTCCCTGTATTTTACCCATGCAACCTTTAGAATTTGAAGGAGCATATTCCAGTCAACATTGTGAAAAGCTTTCTCTAAGACTACAAATGCTAGAAACGTAGGTTTGCCTTTCCTTAGTCTTTTTTCTAAGATTAGTCGTAAGGTCAGTATTGCCTCACGTGTTCCAGTATTTCTACGGAATCCAAACTGATCTTCCCCGAGGTCGGCTTCTACTAGTTTTTCCATTCGTCTGTAAAGAATTCGTGTTAGTATTTTGCAGCTGTGGCTTATTAAACTGATAGTTCGGTTATTTTCACATCTGTCAACACCTGCTTCCTTTGGGATTGGAATTATTATATTCTTCTTGAAGTCTGAGGGTATTTCGCCTGTTTCATACATCTTGCTCACCAGATGGTAGAGTTTTGTCAGGACTGGCTCTCCCAAGACCGTCAGTAGTTCCAATGGAATGTTGTCTGCTCCGGCGGCCTTGTTTCGACTCAGGTCTTTCAGCGCTCTGTCAAACTCATCACGCAGTATCGTATCTCCCATTTCATCTTCATTTACATCCTCTTCCATTTCCATAATATTGTCCTCAAGTGCATAGCCCTTGTATAGACCCTCTATATACTCCTTCCACCTTTCTGCTTTCCCTTCTTTGCTTAGAACTGGGTTTCCATCTGAGCTCTTGATGTTCATACAAGTGGTTCTCTTATCTCCAAAGGTCTCTAAACTTATACTTTGAGATAATAAAATAATCAGGTGGTGCAGTGTCATAAATGAGCAGGGCGCTCCTTTTTGTAACAATCATACACCACCGCTCACCTGAGGAAGTATCCGTACCCAAAGACTGCAAAGTTAGATGGGTCACTCCAGTAGCGGGTTGGGTTGTTTGGGGGAGGAGACCAAACAGCGAGGTCATCGGTCTCATCTGATTATGGAAGGATGGGGAAGTAAGTCGGCCATGCCCTTTCAGAGGAACCATCCCAGCATTTGCCTGGAGCGATTTAGGAAAATCACGGAAAACCTAAATCAGGATGGCGGGACGCGGGTTTGAACCGTCGTCCTCCCGAATGCGAGTCCAGTGACGCCAGTGGGGAATAGAAGAAAGGAAATAGAAGTAATCCAAGAAACTGTAGACCCGTATCACTGACAGCGACTTGCTGTATGATTCTGCAAACATTTATCGTATTCATACACGACGAAATACCTCCAAGGATACGATCTACTGAAACCTAACCAGCACGGATTCAAGAAATATCGTTCTTTTGAAACACAAACAGCTTTTCATTCGCCCGAAGTATTGAATACTATAGACCTGAAATGCCAAAATGACTCGTTATTTCTAGATTTCCAGAAGGCTTTACTCCGTTCCACACAAGGGACGTCCAATTTCCTGTTAGCAAAGGCACAGTTGGTAGTAATCGATGGAAAGGCATTGATAGAAACAAAATCATATCTGGGGTTTCCACCTAGGGAGGTATTACAGGCCATTTGGTAATCGTAAACTACGTATATATGATTTAGGAAACAATCTGAGCACCCCTCTTACATTTTACTCATATGATACTGTCGCTTACCATCTGGTAGCCATCAGAAAATGAAATAGAATTTGAAAAATGATTTAGACACGATATCTTTATCGTGCAAGTGGCAGTTGACCTAAAAAATAAAAACGTGAGATCCTCTACACGAGTTCTAAAAGGAATCCGCTAAATTTCGGTTATACGATAAATCACACAAATCTAAAGGTTGTGTGTTCAACTAAATACTTAGCGATTGCAATTACGAATAACATAAACTGGAACTATCATGTAGATAATGTTGTAGGGAAAGCGAACCAAAGACTGAGATTCATTGTCAGAACACTTAGAACGTTCAACATATCTACCAAAGAAACTGCCTACAGTACCTTTTCCCGACTTCTTCTTGAGTACTGTTGCGCGATATGGGCTCCTTAGCAGATAGGATTGATGGAGGACATCGAAGAACTTCAAAGCATTGCAGCTCAGTTCGTATTATCGCGAAACAGGTGAGAGAGTGTCACAGATATGATATGGGGTCGTTCTGCCAGTCGTTCAAATGAAGACGATTTTCGTTGCGGCGACATCTTTCCACGAAATTTCTATCACGAACATTCTCCTCCGAGTGTGAAAATATTGTGTTGCCTCCCACCTACATAGGGAGAAATGCCATCATATTGAAACACGAGAGTAATCAGAACTCTACGAAATGGTATAGGTGTTCATTTTTCCAACATGCTATTAGGGAGTGGAGTGGTGGAAAAATAGTCAGAATATGGTTCTACGAGGCTGAGTCAAACGAAAACCTTAAATTTGTAATAACAGACCGAAATTGCGCGCCGTTTTCCTGTAAGTTGGTAAGCGTGCTACAAACAGCGTGCAGATCAGTGTAAAGATGGCTGCCCCACTTGCAACTTGCACCAGGGACGAACAGCGTTCAGCTATTCGGTTTTTCCGTAGTGAAGATGTGAAACCTATTGAAGTTCATCGACGAATGAAGGTTCAGTACGGTGATTCATGTTTGTCACACCAGCAAGTCTACGAATGAAGTAGGAAGTTCGCAAATGCTGTGACTTCAGTGGAAGATGCTCCTCGTCCAGGTCAGGCACAATGAATTGCGACTACACAGAACATTGCAGCAGTTGAAGCCATATTGATGTAAAACCGCCGAATGACACTGAATGACATTGTAGCATGTTTACAGATTAGTCATGTGTCAGCACACCGCATTGTGCATGATGTGCTCCAGTTTCACAAAGTGTCTGCGAGATGGGTGCCACGGTAGCTGACTCCTGAAATGAGAGAACGGCGTGTTGATGCTTGTGAAGAACTTCTTCGGCGCTTTGAACGAGAAGGTGATGGCTTCCTTGCAAGAATCGTTACTGGGGACGAAACATCGGTTGACTTCCACCAACTGGAAACGAAGAGAGCGAGCAAGGAATGGCGCCATCCCTCATCACCAAAACCAAAGAAGTTTTGAACAGAACAATCAACAGTGAAGGTAATGCCGACTCTCTTTTGGGACGAAAAATGCATCATTTTGGAGCATTACGTGCCTATAGGGACCACTGTAACCAGAGCATCGTCCACAGATCTCCTAAAAAATCATCTGCGGCCTGCAATTAAATCAAATAGACGTGGATTGCTGTCAGCAGGTGTCCTTTCGCGATATGACAATGCAAGGCCCCACACTGCCTGTACAACAGCTGCAACAATCACAGACCTGCATTTTGCGTGTCTTCCTCATTCACCATACTCACCAGACCTTGCCCCCAAGTGATTTCCATATGTTTGGACGACTCAAAGACGCAATGGGAGGAGAGAAGTTCCGTTCTGATGAAGAGGTACGCCACGCGGAGCATGAGTGGTTGCGCAGACTACCAAAAGAATTTTTTTCTGAAGGAATTTATGCACTTTGTAAGCGCTGGAGGACTTGCATTGAGCGTGGGGGAGATTATGTTGAAAAGTGATGCAGCTTTGTAACACTTCTGCACAATAAATAATATTTTTAAAAAAATATTTAAGGTTTTCATTTGACTCACCGTCGTATGAATCATCTGTCAAACACTTAAGTGTGAACTGCAGAGTAGTCTTGTAGATGACAATGTAGATGGAGTGGTAAGCATTACGTAAAAAATTTCGCTGTAGGTGGTATTCCAATTGTAAAAAATTAATCTCCAGAGATAGGAGCGCACAACAAACTGAGTTGTTCAAGCTATGCAAGCGATCGAGATGAACTGCTCGCAGGAGTGAAGTTATGGAGCAACCAGCGATCCGCTACTTCTGAGACTACAGTGAGAAGTCCTACAAGAAAAGGCAACTCCGCGATCAGGCGCTAAGGCTAATACGACTCCGAACAGTCACTGTGTCGACGTCTGCAATATTTGGATGCGTTATCGACGGACATGGGGTCATAACACAGCACTTTCCAGGCCCTAGAGCCGCTGGGAGAAACTCTAAAATCAGGCAAAGAGGTTAGCATGATTCCGACCGCATGCCGCCGTGTGGCTTGTGGCGTCATTTAAATGCGTTGTGGAGGGACACGGAGTCAGGACGCTGATCTTCCTAGACGTTGGCGATGCTGAGAGGTAATTCCATGATCAGGCACTGAGTCCAACGCAATGTCGACCAGCCGCCACGTCATCCTCTGCCATGAGCCGTCACCTAGATGCGGTAAGGACGGATATGGAGTCAGCACGCCACTCTTCCCAGACCTTGGAGCCCCTAGGGGAGGAATTCTTTGTCCTTTAGGTTCACCCCTTCATGATACCCTTTTACTGGGGGTTGTGAAACTACAGCTTGTAACGAAACGATGGTGACAAACTCCGAGGAGTTGTAGAAGCTGCCTTGACGAACATATTAACTCCGCGAACGTTTGTTCAGAAATGTAATCCAATGATACTACATTACTGGCAATTAAAACTGCTACACCACGAATATGACGTGCTACAGACGCGAAATTTAACCGACAGGAAGAAGATGCTGTGATATGCAAATGATTAGCTTCTCAGAGCATTCACACAAGGTTGGCGACACCTACATCGTGCTGACATGAGGAAAGTTTCCAGCCGATTTCTCCTACACAAACAGCGGTTCACCGGCGTTGCCTGAACCCTCGTGTAAGGAGGAGAAATGCGTACCATCACGTTTCCGACTTTGATAAAGCTCAGATTGTAACCTATCGCGATTGCGGTTTATCGTGTCGCGACATTGCTGCTCCCATTGGTCGAGATCCAATGACTGTTAGCAGAATATGGAATCTGTGGGTTCAGGAGGGTAATACGGAACGCCGTGCTGGATCCCATCGGCCTCGTAGCAGTCGTGATAACAGGCATCTTATCCGCATGGCTGTAACGGATCGTGCAACCACGTCTCGATCTCTGAGTCAACAGATGGGGACATTGCAAGACAACCACCATCTGCACGAACAGTTCGACGACGTTTGCAGCAGCATGGACTATCAGCTCGGAGACAATGGCTGCGGTTATCGTTGACGCTGCATCACAGACGGAGCGCCTGCGATAGTGTACTCAGCGACGAACGTGGGTGCACGAATGGCAAAACGTCATTTTTTCGGATGAATCCAGGTTCTGTTTACAGCATCACGATGGTCGCATCCGTGTTTGGCGACATCGTGGTGAACGCACATTGGAAGCGTGTATTCGTCATCGCCATACTGGCGTATCACCTGGCGTGATGGTATGGGGTGCCCGTTGGTTACACGTCTCGGTCACCTCTTGTTCGCTTTGACGGCGCTTTGAGCAGTGGACGTTACATTTCAGATGTGTTTCGACCCGTGGCTCTACCCTTCATTCGATCCCTGCGAAACCCTACGTTCCAGCAGGATAATGTACGACCGCATGTTGCAGGTCCTATACGGGCTTTTCTGGATACAGAAAATGTTCGACTGCTGCCCTGTCCAGCACATTCTCCAGATCTCTGAAAACGTCTGGTCGATGGTGGCCGAGCAACTGGCTCGTCACAATACGCCAGTCACTACTCTTGATGAACTGTGGTATCGTGTTGAAGCTGCATGGGCAGCGGTACCTGTACACGCCATCCAAGCTCTGTTTGACTCAATGCCGAAGCGTATCAAGGCCGTTATTACGGCCAGAGTTGGTTGTTCTGGGTACTGATTTCTCAGAATCTACGCACCAAAATTGCGTGAAAGTGTAATCACATGTCAGTTCTAGTATACTATATTTGCCCAATGAATACCTCATTATCATCTGCATTTCTTCTTGGTGTCGCAATTTTAATGGCCAGTAGTGTACAAGGCATCGGGAATTATAAATGTTAATGTCTGCTGGTAACTCACCCCTTGAGCAGTACTTGTGTGTGTGCACGCTGACAGCGCCCAGTTGGAACTATTCGCAATGGACCAGACAGTATTCAAAACGGTTTGTGGCACTGAACACACCAACACATGAAACTTCCTGGCAGATTAAAACTGTGTGTCCGACCGAGACTCGAACTCGGGACCTATGCCTTTCGCGGCCAAGTGCTCTACCATCTGAGCTATCGAAGCACGACTCACGCCCGGTACTCACAGCTTCGCTTCTGCCAATACCTCGTCTCCTACCTTCCAAACTTTACAGAAGCTCTCCTGCGAACCTTGCAGGAGTTTGGAAGGTAGGAGACGAGGTACTGGCAGAAGTGAAGCTGTGAGTACCGGGCGTGAGTCGTGCTTCGGTAGCTCAGATGGTAGAGCACTTGCCCGCGAAAGGCAAAGGTCCCGAGTTCGAGTCTCGGTCGGGCGCACAGCTTTAATCTGCCAGGAAATTTCATATCAGCGCACAGTCCGCCGCAGAGTGCAAATCTCGTTCTGGTGACACCAACACATATCCCAACAACTCTGCTTACTTTGAGCTAGGATGCAAAACCACGTCAGCTGCCTAGTGGCAGGTGTTGACTCATGCCTAGGCCTATACCTTCTGTAGAATCGCTGGGTAACGCTTCCGGGAATGTATCACTCAAGACCTCCTCTGCGATTCCTCGAAGTGTGTCTGTGTCTTTTTGTTATAGCCTGCATACTGAAGTGATGGCACGTTATAGAGGTGTTTTTAAATAGTAGCGGGAACGTTGTAATTTCATGTGTTATATTTATCCGACTTGCAGGATGTTTTCGTTATTGCGTTGGTCAATACGTCTGAAAAAAAAATCTTTATTGTGTTAGCCTTTTGTCATCTGTCAAAAAAGTTACGTCTGTTTTGGTAGTAACGGCGATCATTAATTTTTTGCAAAAGTGAAACACAAAATTTGCTTTAAGAACAGCCAGAAGTAGTCTGTTAGTGTCGAACAACGGCCTTAATCTGAGGAAGCAATTTCTGAGAATGTACATTGGAGCGCAGCGTAGTATGGTAATGAAGCATGGACTGTGGAAAAACCGGCAAAGAAGGGAGTCGAAGGGTTTGAGATGTGCTGCTACTGAATGACGTTAAAAATTAGTTGGACTAACGAGATAATAAATGAAGCGGTTCTCTGCAGAATCGGGGAAGAAAAGCAGAAGAAAAGCAGTTACAAGAAGAAACAGGGTGGTATAAAATTATTAAGACATCAGGGAATAACTTCCTTGCTATTAGAGGCAGCTGTAGAGAGTAAAAACTGTAGAAGAAGACAGAGACTCGAATACATCCAATATACAGGGTGGTCCATTGATAGTGACCGCGCCAAATATCCCACGAAATAAGCATCAAACGAAAAAACTACAAAGAAAGAATCTCGTCTAGCTTCAAGGGGGAAACCAGATGGCGCTATGGTTGGCCCGCTAGATGGCGCTGCCATAGGTCAAACGGATATCAACTGCGTTTTTTAAAATAGGAACCCCCATTTTTATTACATATTCATGTAGTTCGTAAAGAAATATGAATGTTTGGTTGGACCACTTTTTCGCTTTGTGATAGATGGCGCTGTAATGGTCACAGACGTATAAGTACGTAATATCACGTAACATTCCGCAGTGCGGACGGTATTTGCTTCATGATACATTACCCGTGCTAAAATCGACCGTTTACCACTTGCGGAAAAGGTCGACATCTTGTTGATGTATGGCTATTGTGATCAAAATGCCCAACGAGCGTGTGCTATGTATGCTGCTCGGTATCCTGGACGACATCATCCAAGTGTCTGGACCGTTCGCCGGATAGTTACGTTATTTACGGAAACAGAAAGTGTTCAGCCACATGTGAAACGTCAACAACGACCTGCAACAAATGATGATGCTCAAGTAGGTGTTTTAGCTGCTGTTGCGGCTAATCCGCAAATCAGTACCAGACTAATTGCGCGAGAATCGGTAATCTCAATTCTCGGTGATGAGAATGCTACATCAACATCGATTGCACCCGTACCGTATTTCTATGCACCAGGAATTCCATGGCAACGACTTTGAACGTCGTGTATAGTTCTGTCACTGAGCATAAGAGAAATTACGGGACGATGACAGATTTTTTTGCAAGTGTTCTATTTAGCGACGAAGCGTCATTCATCAGCAGCGGTAACGTAATCCGTCATAATATGCACTATTGGGCAACGGAAAATCCACGATGGCTGCAACAAGTGAAACATCAGTGATCTCGGCGGGTTAATGTATGGTGCGGCATTATGGGAGGAAGGATAATTGGCCCCATTTTATCGATGGCAATCTAAATGGTTCAATGTATGCTCATTTCCTACGTGATGTTGTACCGATTTCACTACAAGATGTTTCACTGCATGACAGAATGGCGATTTACTTCCAACATGACGGATGTCCGGCACATAGCTCGCGTGCAGTTGAAGCGGTATTGAATAGCATATTTCATGACAGGTGGATCGGTCGTCGAAGCACCATACCATGGCCCGCACGTTCACCGGATCTGACGTCCCCGGATTTTTTTCTGTGGGGAAAGTTGAAGGGTATTTGCTATCGTGATCCACCGTCAACGCCGGACAACATGCGTCAGCACATTGTCAATGCATGTGCGAACATTACGGAAGGCGAACAACTCGTTGTTGAGAGGAATGTCGTTACACTTATTGCCAAATGCATTGAGGTTGACGAACATCATTTTGAGCATTTATTGCATTAATGTGGTATTTACAGGTAATTACGCTGTAATAGCACGCGTTCTCAGAAATGATACGTTCACAAAGGTACATGTATCACATTGGAACAACCGAAATAAAATGTTCAAACGTACCTACGTTCTGTATTTTAATTTAAAAAACCTACCTGTTACCAACTGTTCGTCTAAAATTGTGAGCCATATGTTTGTGACTATTACAGCACCATCTATCACAAAGCGAAAAAAGTGGTCCAACTAAAACATTCGTATTTCTTTACGTACTACACAAATATGTAATAAAAAAGAGGGGTTCCAATTTAAAAATAACGCAGCTGATTTCCGTTTGACCTATGGCAGCGCCATCTAGCGGGCCAACCATAGCGCCATCTGGTTTCCCCCTTCAAGCTAGACAAGTTTCGTTCTTTGTAGTTTTTTCGTTTGACGCTTATTTCGTGAGATATTTGGCCCTTTCACGATCAATGGACCACCATGTATAACTGAGGGAGTGCAATGCAGCAATGCACGTGCTACTCTGAGATGATGAGGTTGGTACAAGAGAAGAATTCGTAGGGGGCCATATCATGCCAGTCACAAGGCTGAAAACTCAAAAAAAAAAAAAGAAAAGAAAAGAAAAAAACTAAAAACACGACATGAAGTGCATCAGTGCTTCAGAAATATCAAATATCGCTTTTGGAGAGCCAGCTATGAGTAAAACAGGCGTTTATCAGTGGTTTAAATGATTTGATGCAGACCCTGAAGAGGTTGAATGTCGTGAGTGCGCTCGACATTTTCTGTATCCAGAAACGCCCGTATAGGACCTGCAACATGCGGTCGTGCATTATCCTGCTGGAACGTAGGGTTTCGCAGGGATCGAATGAAGGGTAGAGCCACGGGTCGAAACACATCTGAAATGTGAAATCACGGATGGGAAAAGTGCAACAAATGGTTATGACCTAATGCCAAATTAGAAACATAGAAGCCGCTGATAATAACTGGCTCATGATCTTTAGGGTGTTTCGGATATGAAACTGGTTTCCAAATTTTTGAATTTCGAACAAAAACAGCAGTGAATTCGATGAAGTCAGCAACGATACAGGGCGACTGAAACACGTCATAAGAATTGATGAACATGGATTTACGGGAATTATGTCGAAAATAAAGCTCAGTCGGTGCAGTGGAAGTACTCTGAGTTGACAAGAGCGAAAGAAGCTGAACAAGTGACATGAAATGTGCATTCGATTTTAACTGTACAGTCACTGCGAGTTGCTAAAGAGTTCACCATCGTTTGCGTGAAAGAATCTCAAAAAATAAGAGGCCCGGATTGGTGAAGAAACAATTCCTAGCTTTCGCAGTGCGAAAATCCACGTGCTCACACTTCATTTCTGTTATGTGAATTTTTGCCGAAAGCAGCACTGTAATGACACCCCAGCCTTTATAGTCGCCAGACATGGTCTCACATGACTTCTCTCTTTTCCCAAAGATAAGATAAACATTAAACGGCCATCGTTTCGCAAGCACTGATGAAGCTAAAAACGCATCTCAGAGAGGGTCAATAGCTTTCCCAAAGACAGTTTCAAAACTGTTTCGGGGATTAGTGCAAGAGCTCACATAAGTATGTAGAATCTAACTGGAGCTGTCTGAAGGGGATATGATTGATGTTTACAAATAAACAAATTTCTTTCCAAAAAAGAAAAATTACCATTGCATTTTGAACAAACCTCGTGTGATGGTGTCTGTGAATGCTGCAAGTTCGAAGTAACTACAACTCGGTAATAGTTGAAAATATATCCCATGTGACAGAGTATTTTTGCAGTCAAACACAATTCTATAGTCTTCTTAAACACTTCAGACACTCTCGTCCTTGTTCATGAGCTTACACTTCAAATTTATAGTTCATCAGACAGTTTAGATCCTCAGAGTATTCGAGTGGCTCTCCTCTTCTGTTGTACAGTATGTGACAACAACAGTACCTAATGCTTTTTAATACGAGCACTCCTAAAATATTAGCAAAAAACAAGTGCAGATGTCAAATTGCTTTCGTTCAGTCTACCAGTAGTACCGGACTTCATCCAGACTAACACCCAGACACACATCTTGCATCGCCTTCACTCACTCATATTACTAATTTCACTCCATCACCGCAGTTTCATTGGTCTGAAAATTAAATCAGTGACAAAATTTCACTTGTCCACTTTCTACCTGTGCTACATTCCATGCACACAAAACAAGCCCACATGTCCTCGCATAGATCAGTGTTATAACTTGAACGTGCATCTACAGATAAGAAACTGAAATCATTGGGTTGTGTGTTTGTTGGCTGTCTCCACAACTCCTACTGCGTTGCAGTAGACCATTGTCCGACCACACACTTTCTGAGTAATCCCTATTCATTCCAGATATTAAATATGTGGTAGTCATATGATTGTACCGATTTGAGGCATAAACCATTTGTTGACATTTAGGTTGTCCATCTTCCAACCGATGTTTAAGTTGTGCGACTTTCACACAGAGGCCTTGGTTTAAATTCCCAGCACCGTCAGTGTTATATGAGGAGAGGACAAGTCAGGGGCCTGAAGTAACATTTTTTCGAAACCAGAGAAGAACTTCCACATCTCCACCATCCATGGCTTATGATACTAGTACTTAGACCATAATGTGGCCACCCACCTTGTACCCCTCTTATCCGAGCCCATGTGTCGTCTTTCCTGACCCTCCCTGTTTTTCGGACGGCTATTTTTGTTTAGAGCATATAGATCTCTGTTTACTCTATGCGGAGTTTTGTCGGCGTTAATTTTGGAATACCTCTATGTGCATCTGAATAAGTGCAATTTGTCGTCTGTCACCATTGCGTCAATTTGTGTGAGATGGCTTCAGTGACCTGATTTATAGGCATATTGACATGTTTTAACCAGATTTTCTTTGGCTGTAAACAGTTCGAGCAAGCTCCAGCTTAATTTCGTCATTTTTCATTTTTATACACCACATGATGAAAAGCGTGTAGTGGAGCGTAAGAGGTAAAAAATAGCCAAAACTCGTTACATATTAATAGTACATACATTTCGGGAAATTAAATTGTGAGCTCACTACTATTATGTTTATGTATATTGAAGAAAGATCGCTTGCTCGATAAAAAGCAGCGCTACTTCGAATAACATTCGAAAGATTTCGACAGCTGCATGGCCATCGTCTTCAAGACTGAAACTGTTGACTGGCAGGATAGCCACTGCAAGTGTGTGTTTACACCGGCCGAAGTGTAGCATGCGTGGGAAGGGGAGTGAGACGGTTTCCGGAAACTCCGGTTCGCCACTGACGCAGATGACGTCATGTTGTGGGATGGGCTGGCGACTGCTGCTCCCTGTTACCGTCACGCATCCTGATTCCATGTGGAGCCCGAATCCCAACTAGCAATGGAAGTACTAAAAGAAAAATATTTTAAAACAACTAAATATTGCTGTTCTTGACCCCCTTCAGGGTCAGTTACCTGTGAAGCTCTCCATTTGTGAACAATCGATGTTTGAAAGTTAACGAATGTGAACACCACAGAGCACAAGCCGCTTAAGAAACAATACCATCTAACAGACAATTACGACCATCAAACCCACGGAGTCATAAATAGGAGTTATTTGGCACAAAGGTAAAACACAGGGGTAGCTAAGGATTTAGCAGTATTTAGGGAGGTGAAACAGCCTCGAATCGAATCCATCTCACAGATTAGTGACGAATGCTGATGAGCCGTTAAGACAAGATGTAGTTTTTAGGCCGACTTCCCACACGCCCACTATGTACAGGGTGTTTCAAAAATGACCGGTATATTTGAAACGGCAATAATAACTAAACGAGCAGCGATAGAAATACACCGTTTGTTGCAATATGCTTGGGACAACAGTACATTTTCAGGCAGAGAAGCTTTCGAAATTACAGTAGTTAAAATTTTCTACAACAGATGGCGCTGCGGTCTGGGAAACTCTATAGTACGATATTTTCCACATATCCACCATGCGTAGCAATAATATGGCGTAGTCTCTGAATGAAATTACCCGAAACCTTTGACAACCGTGTCTGGCGGAATAGCTTCACATGCAGATGAGATGCACTGCTTCAGCTGTTCAATTGTTTCTGGATTCCGGCGGTACACCTGGTCTTTCAAGTGTCCACACAGAAAGAAGTCACACGGGTTCATGTCTGGCCAATAGGGAGGCCAATCCACGCCGCCTCCTGTATGTTTCGGATAGCCCAAAGCAATCACACGATCATCGAAATATTCATTCAGGAAATTAAAGACGTCGGCCGTGCGATGTGGCCGGGCACCATCTTGCATAAACCACGAGGTGTTCGCAGTGTCGTCTAAGGCAGTTTCTACCACCACAAATTCACGAAGAATGTCCAGATAGCGTGATGCAGTAATCGTTTAGGATCTGAAAAATGGGCCAATGATTCCTTTGGAAGAAATGGCGGCCCAGACCAGTACTTTTTGAGGATGCAGGGACGATGGGACTGCAACATGGGGCTTTTCGGTTCCCCATATGCGCCAGTTGTGTTTATTGACGAAGCCGTCCAGGTAAAAATAAGCTTCGTCAGTAAACCAAATGCTGCTCACATGCATATCTCCGTCATCAATCCTGTGAACTATATCGTTAGCGAATGTCTCTCGTGCAGCAATGGTAGCGGCGCTGAGGGGTTGCCGCGTTTGAATTTTGTATGGATAGAGGTGTAAACTCTGGCGCATGAGACGATACGTGGACGTTGGCGTCATTTGGGCCGCAGCTGCAACACGGCGAACGGAAACCCGAGGCCGCTGTCGGATCACCTGCTGCACTAGCTGCGCGTTGCCCTCTGTGGTTGCCTTACGCGGTCGCCCTACCTTTCCAGCACGTTCATCCGTCACGTTCCCAGTCCGTTGAAATTTTTCAAACAGATCCTTTATTGTATCGCTTTTCGGTCCTTTGGTTACATTAAACCTTCGTTGAAAACTTCGTCTTGTTGCAACAACACTGTGTTCTAGGCGGTGGAATTCCAACACCAGAAAAATCCTCTGTTCTAAGGAATAAACCATGTTGTCTACAGCACACTTGTACGTTGTGAACAGCACACGCTTACAGCAGAAAGACGACGTACAGAATGGCGCACCCACAGACTGCGTTGTCTTCTATATCTTTCACATCACTTGCAGCGCCATCTGTTGTTGAAAATTGTAACTACTGTAATTTCGAAAGTTTGTCCGCCTGAAAATGTACTGTTGTCCCAAGCATATTGCAACAAACAGTGTCTTTCTATCGCTGCTCGTTTAGTTTTTATTGCCGTTTCAAATATACCGGTTATTTTTGAAACACCCTGTAAATACTGGCCACATCCCACATCAGATACACACTGTACAAACATTCAGAAAACAGTTTCGGACTTTAACATGAAATTCACTGTCGATGCACACAGACGCGATTAGAGCCCCAGTCGGGCACAAATTGATACTATTGATATATCTCAAAGCCCATATATGATCGACGCCATTTAATCCTTTGACCAACATATGTTAACGTACGCAGGACTCACAGAATCGTATTTTCTAAAATACATGTTTCTGACCTGTTTTGCGTTCTTCCCGTATTCGTCGTCGACGTGTAAATATGAAGCTACACTGCAGTGATGTATATATAGACAGTGGAATCGATCAGCTCGTGGCAAGATTTAGACAATGTGATAACTGTGGCTTTTAATATTGGACTACTGTAGTTCTGAAACACCCAAAATTACATAGCACTTTCATATAGTGCCCTAGCAAACTGTAAATACTGTGCCATTATCTTCTGCTGTTTCCTGATCACTTCCTTTGTACGTCGATGGCGAATAAGGAAAGAAATACAACACAGCTATTTCTACTTGGGGAAACGTGACTGTAGAAGTACTGCAAGTGTTTACTTTGTTTGATGTTTAGCTTTTCGCCAAATAGTGTCTCACTTATGATTCTTATGAACCCGTTGGTCATAATTTTCTGTTACACAACACTCTTCCTTCAACGACTTTTGGATCACACTCTTGTTAACTTTCAAATATCGCTTATTCGCGAGTGCAAAGTTTCCCAGATAAATGACCTTTATGATTGGCAGAAAAGACACAGCTCCGTATTTTAAAAGCATTTGTATTCGATTCTAGGCGTTTGAGTTGGAGTGCTTCGCTTCCCTTGTAAGTGTGTGGGTCTGACAGCGGTTCAAATTGTTGCAATTTGATCTGCTAATTTGAAACCATGAGTACGCTCGCTCACGCTCTTTCATAGTGGGATAGGGCCAAGATTAAACTGCGATATTTTTAGGCGATATCAGGGGTGCAGCTTTAGTAGGGCAGGGGGACGAATTTTTGACATAAGCAGAACACTATAACACAGTCGATAAAAGTGAATAAATTTGTGTAATGCTTAAACAAGTGTACATATTGTCAGACCTAACCATACGTGGAGTGGGAGTGAAGTCCTGGTAAAGTTATAAGAAAGTATGAAGCTAGAAAGCTATAGAACTGTTTATAGCTAGTAAAAACGCGTTTTTTAAAATTTTATCCAATGCGCAGAACACGCTATATGTAAATGTGTTTATATTTCAGATCACTGGACATACTTTACAACAAACTGAAGCAGAGTGTGAATGGAAAGACATAAATTGTGTTTTTCTTTTGATTATCAGCCATTGATCATGAAACGTTAATGAGGCAATTAATTTCGTTCTGTAAGAGCGATCTTCAGACCTAAAATAGAGCAGAGGTGTGTTGGAAAAGAACAGGACCGTGTATATTGTACACCAGATCACAAAACATAACAACATGAGAAGTCATTGTTATACGCAAAGGAGACGCCTCCATACCTGGCCACAGCGACGAGTATTCTATAAAGAAGTCTCTTTTGTTTTATTTCCGTCTTGACCAAAATTAATTACCTGTTAAAGTTTTGTGGTCAGTATCTGGAAACGAAAGGACAACATTACCCATTCCTGCATCAAAGTGATTACATAATTATATAGAGGCGCGTTCAAAAACACTACCAGCACACATATAGATTCCTTGTTCATACATAGAAACAAGTACGGAAAGTGGTTCTGTCGAGGATTTTTGATTTAGTCCATTCGGTCAACTAGTTGTTGTGAAAAACTGGACAGACACGGGGACTGTATTGTAGCGCTAACACGAGAGGTCCACACAGAACACACAGTTTGGACTCCAGATGATACGCCCCCACACGGCACCACACGAAACAGCTTCACAAGTCTCGAGCAGATTGCGCTTTTTTCTGTAGCCGTTACTGACCAGTAATTTTCGTGAACGTGTGTGTTGTGTTTTTTTGTTGGCGCCACAATTTGCTGACGAGGTTTGCCGAGCGCCTGGGTTGTCGATGTCGTAGATTTCCGGCTGTTCTGTGTGTCTCACCCTCCCACACCCGACTCCCTGGATCGCCCTGCCTGTCGGTGTTGGCCACAGCTTTCTCCATAAGCTCACCTGACTGTCGACTGTTTTACCATGAGTGTTCTTTTTTTTGTGTTCTTTATGTTCCTTTCTCATCGGCGCCAGGAAAACAAAATTTCCCCGCCGATGCGTTCTGTGAGCTTTCAATCCTCAAAAGTTTCTCTTCCTCTTAAATGCTGACAGCAAATCGATATCTCAATCCTAACAGTAAATCCTTTCCAATTAAAAATACTCTCTCCTTCAACACTAACCATTAAAAGTTAAACTGTGCCGTCATTACAATAAATTCCTACCCTTTTTATTTACGTCTAAATCCGTATAAAATTATTGCACCTTTACCGAATGACGGGAATTCGCAGTTTTCTAACGTCAAAATTCTTTGCCACCTCACCACACCCCACGACACACATCAAAACCAAAATTATCTCAAAAATTAAATATCCACATTTCACATCGAAAATTATATGATCATTATTATAATAACCTAAATTGTAGAAACAATTGTGAATCATACTGCGGTGTTATCTAAACTTGTCTTCACGGAAGTTTCCATGTTCCCACACAAAACAATATCAACTCATACCTGTGAATAATCCACCGTACTAAGAAACGAATAACCCAGAATCAATTCATCGTCATCTGACCACTTATCTTCTGCAATCATTCTAGCACTCAGCGAGGAAAACAAATGGCCTCTTCAAGGAACTAAATAAGTGTTCATTATTTATGGTTATCTATGACTGTAAAATTTTATCTCTGTTTAATTGCTACCAACATTTTCACAGTGAAACTGTCAAAGAGATCAATAAACAACAATTTTAACTGGCCGTTTATTTAAAAACACTGTCTTCCGAAGTAATTCGGCAAAACTTACATCTAACTTCAATGTGCATCACAGTATTAACCAACCTAAAATATTCAGTAAATTCCCAAGTATAAATTCTAACCGAACCTTTAAGCAATTGTTACGAATATTGGCGTGGTGATCTGCAGTCACTTCTACAGAATAAAAGGTGAAAATTCTGCTGGAAACTCAAACTCGAAAGTATCCACCAGAACACTCCAATAGTTGTAACTTTACCCCGAGCTGCATCAAAACTTCTCGTAGATATCCCTTATGAGAAGAGTCGAGGGAATACGTAATTTCTTTTTATTAACAAGACATTTAGCAATTTCAATAAAGCAAGTTTTCATCGCCCAAATATTTGTGCTACGGTTCCCTCCTACCTAAACAATTTTGGCAGATGAATTACAGTTGCCGGTATATTACCGCAGAAACGTGGAGTTGGAATGGTAAGTACTCGTAATTTTGCTGTAGAAATTGAGACAAATCTGATCGCACAAGGCATTTCGGCTCGTCGAGATTTGTAAAATATTTACAAACTTATTTTCAGAATTTTTTACGATGAATGTGATATTTTCAGAAAATAGTAAGCCGTCGTCATTCTTAGCACATGCGCATCATTGTTGTAATGCACCAACATAAGCAAAGGTGTAGCTCGTTAGAGGTTGAGAAAAAAATATGGAAAGAAACAATTGATTTCCACTGCAAACTGTTTGTAAATATATATATTTTGCTGCCCATTTATCTAGCAGAAATTTGCATCCCTCAAGGATAGGTGAAACACAAGGCGGGAACGTTGTATGAAAGAAAGAAAAATCACTTATAGTCTTTCGATACTTTAGTCATTGTATTTTGAACGCTGTTGTGCATTGAGAAAAGATGTTTAAATACTATAATTATTTCAGTGATATGATCAAACGAAAGATTACTCTTTCGAAAACTACCGAACAGTCTACAATCTAAAGACGACGTTTTTGCAACTATGTTCTCTGATCGTTCAACTACTATTTTCACTCTTGTTGACAGTCCAAATTTTCTGAGTAATTTCTCTGCGAAAAGACAGGAAACGTAAGCACATGGCTTCGACGCTACTAATATGACATGAATGGCCCAGGTACAGAAACAAGTTTCGGAAAAAAGCGATAGAAACGCAAAAGTGGGACGTTTGACTGTATAGAGAAACCTTACGACCTGTTTAGTGTTTTTGAGATCTGCAGTCGTCGTAATCCATAACAGTTTTTTCACTTTATGGATCACAAAGGTTCCTTTTATTTATTATGGCCGATTTCGGTGCTCTTCGCTAGCCATCATCATATCTGCAGCAGATAAAATACTACAATCGTTCAGAGAATTTTACGTAACTCAAATGTGTCAACAAGTACAATATACATTAAAATATGTCTATAGCAATCGTTGCAATATTCATTCAGCTGACGTGAGTAGTGTCCAGTCAAACGTAAGTGATAAACTTTATTGTCGACAAGCTTTATGGCACCCTTCAGTTACACTTTAGTCATTACATGGAACAGTAGCATGACATTAGAGAGGATCATAATGTCATTCCAAATGTTGTCCATAAAATACAAATACATTGCATTGTTTTTTACCGAAAGTTGGCGAATTTAAAAGTTACAGTAACTGACCGTGCCCGTAAATGTACTACATATGATATGATGATGATGATGATGATGATAAGGTCCTATACTCCGAGGAGCGTAGGGGACGATGCGGGAGACCCGCACCGCTGTACTAGGCAAGGTCCTAGCGGAGGTGGTTTGCCATTGCCTTCCTCCGATCGTAATGGGAATGAACGATGATGACGAAGACGACACAACACCGCCCAGTCATCTCGAGGCAGGGAAAATCCCTGACCGCGCCGGGAATCGAACTCGGGACCCCGTGTGCGGGAAGTCATTAAATATAATTTTAGTTCGAATTAAAAAAGTTAGCGGTAATACCATGGTACAAATACGTAATAGGCATATTTTAATATATATTCTGCATGATGACGCACTAAATTATGTAAAATTTTCCGAATGATTTACGGTACTTTTTCTACTGCGAAGCGAAAACAAACTGGTCGTAGAAAATAAAAGGAATCTTTGTGACGCACATGCTCAAAAACAGTTGTAGCTTGTTCAGATATGAAGCACGCGTTTTTTTTAATGCAATGGCCACAATCGATACTGCGTGTAAACATTCGTACGACGATAGACGTGGGCAAAATTTTTTACAGGAATCGCATATAGACCATTCCCCGCAATTTTTTGGAAACTTGTCACTGTGAAC